>NC_042998.1:128373736-128681236 GCF_006345805.1 Octopus sinensis | reverse complement strand
ACATGACTCAACAGGTCCTGTCAATCATATCATATTGCTCAATACATCAGGGGTACTCTTAACTGGGCTGGACATGCATGGCTGTGATCTCACTTTAGTTGCCAGGTCTTCTCAATCACAGCATATCTCCAATGGTCTTGGTTCCCTGTCATTGCTTCTGTGAGGCCTAATGTTTGAAGGTCATGCTTCACCACCTCATCCCATGTCTTCCTGGGTCTACTTCTTCCAAAGGTTTCTTCTACAGTTAGGGAGTGGCACTTCTTCACACAACTGTCCTCATCCATACATAACACATGACCATACCAGTGCAATCATCTCCCTTGCACACCACATTTAATGTTTCTTTCAGGGCGCTTACACTCTGTTGTGTATGCACTCTGACATTACACATCCAGCGGATCATACTAGCTTCATTTCTTTCAAGCCTACACATCTCCTCAGCAGTCATGCCCTATGTTTCACTGCTGTGTAGCATGGCAGTTTGCACACATGCAAGCCCTAACTACCTCTATGACCTTATCCACCAATTTCTCTGCAAGAAGTATGCCCACACCCCCTATTCCATCACTATTACATTCCCAGAAGTGTTTATACCTACGTGCATTGCCTGTGAGGACTCTGGCTGAATCTCCTCTCCACCTTACCTCTTGTACGCAACATGCATCAACGCGTCTCTGTTCCAGCATCTCTACAATGTCACTAGACCTACCTTTCAATGTGCCTACACTTACAGTGCTAAATAGAAAGATAGATAGATACATACATACATAAATATAGATATAGATTTATATATATATACAGAGAGAGAGGGAGGAGAGAGAGAAACAGACAGACAGAGAGATAAATAGATAGATAGATGCATGTGTATATATATATATATATATATATATAATATATATATATATATATATATATATATATATATATATATATATATATATATACATGATGACATTTGCCCAAGATGACTCTTAGTGGGGTCAAATTCATGACTCAACTAATGCTTTGTAAGCAAGATTGCATAGACAGAAAGTGGATGGAAGCATGTTTTATCAACTGTGCCTGTAAGTCAACAGGTGAACTTTGTCACATTCTGTGTCAAGCTGATTCCACATGAGAATCATGTTAAGGATATACATATCAATGGAATACCCTGCTGCTTGTATTGTAATAGAATGTGCATGCAGTTCTGTTGTTTAAACAACCAGAATACTTGTTCATATGCACAGGGACTCACATATCATCATCATCATCATTGTTTAAAATCCTCATTTCCATGTTTGCATGGGTCAAATGATATCTGTTGAGACAGATTTTGTTTTATGGCTGTTGGCCCTTTACTCTTGCCAACCCTCGTTTGTTTATGAACAAGATAATATGTCACTGTAGAAGACAGAATTGTAGATATTTATCACACACACACATACACACATGCACACATGCACACACGCACACATGCATGCATACACTTACACATACTCACACACACACACAAACTGGCACTCTGTCACTTACGATGACAAGAGTTCCAATTGATCCGATTCACAGAACAACCAGCTCATGAAATTAGCATGTGAGTGGCTGAGTACTCCGTTAACATGTGTACCCTCAATGTAATTCTCAGGGAGATTCAGCATGTCCCAGAATGTAACAAGGCTGGCCCTTTGAATTACAGGTACCACTCATGTTTGGCAGCTGAGTGAACTGGAGCTATGTAAAATAATGAGTCTTGTTCAAGGACACAATGCATCGCTGGGAATCAAACTCACAACCTTACAATCATGAGCCAAATACCCTAACCACTTAGCCATGTGCCTTCACAACACACACAAACACATACACTCTAACACACTTGAACATCATTTAGTAGTTGTAAGCATATATTTGTAAAACATGTTCTGAGTTCCAAATTATCCCTGGAGCATTTTGCCCTTTATTCTTCTGAGACAGATAATGAAAAGTACCACTTAATAATGATAAGTACCACTTGATAAGACAAGGACTAGAGTTAAATGTAATTGAATATAGTTGTCAACCATCATAGCCATAGTCCAATGATTGAATCCAAGAAATTAACAAGATATATCTGTGTGTGTACATTCTTTTTTTCCTATTTAATTAGCAATACATTCATCCATACATACATACATCATGCATATGTATGTACAGACATACATACATACACACATACATACATATGTACGTACATACATATGAAAGGATGATCCTATATGAGCAGAAGACTATGCACGAATATGTTACTAGAAACCTCTGTGATGATATTAACATCAATTATCAAAGCAGTTTATCATGGACCAATAGCCGGATTACCACCTCCCACTTTGAAGCTTATCATTTAAATATATATGAGCATGTCTAGATATGCAACTATATGCATGAAAATACATACATAAAACATACAAATCTGCACATACATACATACGTAATACAAACAAAAATACCCTGTTGTTGATGTTGAAATTCCAATGAAGGAACCTTGGATCTAGGTTAGAAATAAACTAGATAATGACATACATACATATCTCTTTGAAAATCAAAGAAAAAGAGGATATCTATAAACAACTGCTTTGAAACCTCCAGCTTCTATATCCAGACTATGAATTCACATTCATACCAATAATAATTGGCGTACTGGGCTTTGTTACTAAATGCTTAAAGGAGAATCTGGATAAACTGGGATTTTCAGAAAGAGAAATCAACTAGCTAATTTGTACATTACAAGTGCAATCTGTGAGTGGAACAGTAAAAATATGCAAGACTTTTCTCAAGTGCCAAATGTGAATTTGTCTGTGTTAATTACATCCCAAAGATGGAACTTTGTATCTTTGTTGGAAACTGGCTCCCTCCTCTGTGGAAGGTTAAAAAAATAGGGGAGACATACATGTCTCTCTCGTCATCAGACAACATATGAGGGTTTGACAATTTCTTACCAAACAACCACACAGATGATTTGTTTATAGTGATCAAATGTTTGTGTAGACAAGCTCAGTCCCTCCACCACATTGACAATACTTGTACAGTTGCAACAAGTGACACATGTCAGATGTCAAAATAATCCCAGAGCAACATGAAATGAAGTGCTTTACTCAAAAACACAATGCAATGCCAGGTCTGGGAATCGAGCCCACGCTCTCACAATCGTGAGTGCAACATTCTAACCTTCACATACATACATACATAATATATATATATAATATATATATATATATATATATATATATATATATATATATATGTAATATTTGTTTATTATTTATTTGTATATATTAGGTAATAAGTGCAGGATGTTTAGTATATTAATATTATCATTATATTTTTTAAGTTAATTATATCCTCTGACGAGGCCTATGGTTCTTTTAACATATAAGTATTATATTTTTTTAAATGCCTACAACCCTTAATATATTGACATCTATAGGCAATGTAAGTTGGATTAACTTTTGACCATAGGCTGAAACAGCTGTAAGAAGTAGTTTATGAATTTCAATAATTTATAGTATGACTTTTAAAATCTGTATTTGTATTATTATATTACCTATTGAGTTATATAATATTTTGTTTACTTTTGATATGCTCATTTGTAAAATGAATAAATAATGTAACATTGTAATATCCATAAGTTGATGAACAAACTGAATTTGTTTCTCCATTTTCTTATTTGTATTATAAATTTACGGTAAAAATATTTTTTTACCTTCACCCATTTAATACAATAAATGAATTAATTGCATTGCAATTAAAAACATTTGTGTATTAAGAATTTGGGTACTTTACCAACAGTATATTGGATAATTTATATCCCATAGTGGGTTACATTCATAACCCCTATCTTACTTTGTATTATATATATGTGTGTGTATACCTTTTCCTCAGTTTGTTACTTTTTATATATATGTATATGTATATACATATATATATATATATATATATAATATATATATATATATATATATATATATAATATATATATATATATACTAATATATTTACTTGTTGTTCATACACCTGTCTTCATCTTGTGTTTTTCTATAAATTTCTAATCTTTCACTTTTATATTAATAACTATAGGAAAATTGGTGGGAATATTATCTGTATGGACTTCAAGGGCTAATTAGGTAATTTAGGAGCTAGTTATAGGTTTACTAATAGAATTGATTTACCAATACTGTTTTTGTGCATAGGGTAAATGTGTTTCTTTGTTGCAGTTTAATTAATAATGTTAGTGTTTAATCCTTCCTAGAATTAAGATCGAATGAATGTGGTGATATCTAAGGTATGTTTGTTCCTAAACAAACACTTATATTAGTGCTGTTGACACTGCCGGATTGAATGGTACTGTCCAGGTGTCGAAACCATAGTGATATCCATGAAGCAGCTGATGATGGAGGTATGTTGGATTGTTCATATGGCTGTTATTGTATGTGCAGAATAGTTTTATAAGACATCGATTTGATATGTATGTGTATGTGCGTGTATGTATGTATGTATGTAGGTATGTATGTATGTATGTACGTATGTATTGCACACATTCTAAAATGCACACATCTAAGTCTGTCGTAGGTCACATTGAAATGTAATTCCCTTTTGGAAAACTCTTCTCTGATGAAATACCCAATTAACCAGTTTCACTATGAAAATTTAAATTAAATTAATTTAATTTAATTTCTGTAATAGAACTAATTGGATGTGGAAATGGCTGTAGGACAGTAATTTCATTATATGGACTTGATTATTTTTGAATAAACTGATGTCTGCATGTCAATTTCTCCATTTTCTTTGTTTTCTTATTCAATGTATGTATGTATGTGTGTGTGTGTATGTATGTATGTATGTATGTATGTATGTATGTATGTATGTATGTATGTATGTATGTATGTATGTATGTATGTATGTATGTATGTATGTATGTATGTATGTATGTATGTATGTATGTATGTATGTATGTATGTATGTATGTATGTACGTATGTACGTATGTACATATGTATATATATGTATGTATGTATGTATGTATGTATGTATGTACATATGTATGTATGTATGTATATATGTATGTATGTATGTGTATATATATGCAGTGTGTCTTTGTGTCTGTGTTTATCCCCCCTCCCCATTACCACTAAACAACTGGTGTTGGTGTGTTTAGAGGTTTAGTAAAAGAGACTGAAAGAATAAGTACTAGGCTTATTAAAAAAATAAGTTCTGGGGTTGATTTGTTTAACTAAAAAAACCCTTCAAGTTGGTGCTCCAACATGGTCACAGTCAGTAACTGAAACAAGTGACAGAATAAACTAAATAATTTTTATTAGCAATGAAGTTGTTCTATTTACAGAAATGCAGAATTTTCAGGATGGGTAAAAATTGTTTAAAGAGGCACAGAAGTTTTTAGGAAATGCATAGAATTTTTAGGAGTAGAAAATCTTTTGACTTAAGCTGGAGTGGAAAATCTTTAGGTTTTAACAAGAGCAAAATATATTTTTCGGGGGTTAAATTTTATACAGAGATAAATTTCTAGGAAAATTTAGGAAGACAAAACTTTTTATAAAGATTAGAAAATGTTTATAAAGGCCAGACGATGTTTAAATTTAGATTTTAAATTTGTATAAAAGAAATAATATATTGATATCAACAATGTGAATAAAGTTATTGATTTATTTGAATGTTAATGTGTTATGCTGATTTTACGGAAAAGCTTCACTGATTTTGACAATTCAAACTGGTTCTTCAAAGAATTTGGCAGGAAAAAGGAAACAGATGGCAGGTGGTTATTGTTGTGGTTATGACAAAAGTCAGATCTATTCCATCTCAATCACAGATGGAATAGATCCAGACATGTGTAACTTTTGTCACAATCTGCTTGTTTATTTCTTTTATCTTTAAGAGGTTTCAGTCATTGACTGTGGCCATACTGGAGCCCTACCTTATTTGAAGAAATCAACCTCAGTATTTAATTTTTTAAGTCAGATACTTACTCTGTTACTCTCTTCAGCTGAATCACTAAGTTACAGGGATATAAACAAACCAACACTGGTTGTCAAGTTGTCAAAGGAAGGGCTTAAAATACACTCACACATGCACACACACACACCCGCATGCACATCCACCCACCACCCAATTACCCAAATCACACACACACACACACGCATGCATGCACACACATGCATGCACACACACAGACACACACACATATATATGACTGGATTCCACACAGTTTCCATTAATCAAATTCACTCACAAGGCATTAGTCGGCTGGGGCTATAGTTGAAGACATTTGCTCAAGGTGTACACACATATAAAAGTATACATACATATATACATACACACACACATACATACACACATAAAAACATATACATACATACACATACATATATATACACACACATATACATACATACATACATACATACATATATGCATGCATACATACATAGAGAGGAGCACTTCATCAGTTACGACGGCAAGGGTCTGAGCTGATACGATCAATGGAACAGATTGCTCATGAAATTAACGTGCAAGTGGCTGAGTACTCCACGGAAGGTGTGTGGCTTAGTGGTTAGGGCATTCAGCTCACAATCATAAGGTCGTGAATTCAATTCCCTCATTGTGTCATTGAGCAAGACACTTTATTTTACATTGCTCCAGTCCACTCAGATGACAAAAATGAGTAGTACCTGTATTTCAAAGGGTCAGTCTTGTCACACTGAATCTCTCTGAGAACTATGTTAAGGGCACACATGTCTGTGGAGTGCTCAGCCACTTGCACATTAATTTCATGACCAAGCTGTTCCGTTGATCGTATCAGCTGGGACCCTCATCATTGTTACCGACAGAGTGTTCCTCATACATACATGAATACATAGATATGACAGGATTTTTTCATTTTCCATCTTACTGAATCTTCTCACAAGGCTTTGGCCAGCCTGGGGCTATAGCTAAAAACACTTGTCCAAAGTGCTGCACAGTGGGACTGATTCCAAGACAGCATGGTTGGGAAGCAAGCTACTTATGACACAACCATATCTGCACTTGTATCTACATTTTAAAATAAACCCCTACCACCAGAATTTGAATATGACATCGAATGAAATGAAAACTTTCAGAGAAGGAATTTTTTCACACAAAGAAAGCCAACAAAAAAAAAAAATGGTACCTTTCTATTTTGAAAATGGTGAATGCTTAAAATAGATTATTAAATTTTATTTAAAGACACCTTGTCTTGTAGAACTCCAGAAATTTTTCATGGAACTCAAGGGATCTCCAGAATCCACTTGGAGAAACACTGAGAAAGGAAGAGTTGAGAGGACATTGTTCGCTGTGCTTAGGAGATGAGGTGGCCCTTATCTAACTGTCATCATGGCTTTAAATTTATACCAGTTGTTATTGGAAAACCTGGTTATCTAACTAGTAATCTCAATGTATATCCTGAGAGGGTGGTTACAAGCTTTAAAAGTCTAAAATTTTAGCCAATTCAATGTCAGCTTTTCCTGTCATTACTTGTTTCCATGGGAACGGCATTAATATTATTGACTTTTGTCTTTTTGGGATCTATTCCATCTCAATCACAGATTTTAAAATTAATTTTGGGGGATTTGTTCCAAACTGTTCAGTGACGTGCAAACCAAGAGAATACCCTCCATCAGGCATTTGCCATATTCTGAATGCCTCACTTCCCTGGGCATGGATACATTGAAACTCCAATGTCTGGCAGCTGACTTGGCAGACACCCATAAAATTATTAACCATCTTACTAACAATAACTCTGAGCCCCTTTTCAAACTCCACCTGTCTAACATCCATGGACATGTTTACAAAGTCAGAAAACAGCACAGCTCCCATGACTTTCGGAAACATTTTTTCATGCTAAGAGTTGCTGAAACATGGAACAAACTGCCGGCATCAGTTGTTAGTTGTCGGAGCACTGCATCCTTCAAAACTTCCATGCTTCCAGAGATTTGACAACACTACACCTGATTTTCTCCTCTCCATACACATGCAAGCATATATCTGACTCATACACTGTTCACTTCCCAGACTTTTGTACATTACTGCATATGCTTTATACGCACTTTTGACAAATTGTGGTGCACCTGAGCATTGTATACAATAATTTCATTATTATTATTTTCAATCACAGATTTTTTACTTAATTTTTTTAACTAAACAGTTTGAAACTTCGAATATTGGTAAAATTTCTCACGTAGAATATGGTTTACTCTGAACGTTTTTGACAAAATTTCGTATTTTAGAAGTTATTTTGTGTTAAAGTTGACAAGTCATTAAAACATAACAAATGTTAAAAAATGTGAAAAATATAAGAAAAACATTTTAACATTCAGATTATTCTGTCAAACGTAATGCTTATTTACTCGCAATGTTTTGAATAAATCATGAATATATCTTGTAGCTTCAAGTTTTTGAGTATGTGATCGTTTATTTTCGTAATGACATTGTAGAGTAGGTGTGAGGGCCCATACTTGGCCAGGTTGAACATAAAACAGGTAGAATATTTTAGCCCGATATGGCTGGTTTAAATGCTAAAATAATTTAATTCTTTATTTTTTCTCTCTCTTTTTTTTCTGTTGCTGGCCACTCCCCAAGCTAGATCCTAGAGCTATTTTAAGATATAACCTGATTTTAAATTCTTTTATTTAACACTAAATGATATTACAAATTATTTATCGTATTTTAACGAGTATAAGGAACACCCTAATTTGGGGGCTTAACATTTTGAAAAAAGTTTTGTAAGGGATTATAATACTATCCATGTATAAGAAATTCCCATATCTTTTTAACCTAATTTTTGACAAAAAAGGGCTCCTTATACACGTTAAAATACGGTACTTACAACTATAGCAACAAGAAAAGAATGTAAATTTTAGCCCCTTTTTTATTCATTAAAAAAAAAAATCATTTATTCATTGCATCACAGAAGATCCAACAGAGGGAAAAAAAAACGAAAAAACAAAAGTACCCTGTATTTCTCTTTCTTTGGTGCCCTATGCATATGTTTGTATTGTTTGACAGTTAGTCCAAGGCCTGATCTGGACGTAACGTCTGCAGATTTTCCAGTAGTTTGTCAGAGATGCTTTCTCTTTTATCTTCTACCATAGGTAAACTGCTACACAACTAACTTAAGCTACTGTTCATGGCTTCTTTTCTCTGTCATAGATCTAAGGTGTATGCATGCATGTATATAAGATATACAGATTTAAGTATGCATTCAATAGTCCTGAGTCAAACAATACTGTATTGCATTTGCTACTATGACAACAATCAATCATATTATTTTCTTACTCACTACACTACTATACGTACGTAGATCAATAACTAACTCCAATTGAAGCTCTTGACTCCGCTTCCTCACCTTCAATCATAGATCTTATACTTTACCAAGAAATCCTTATTATTAGATCTGTGGATCATAGAATTAGTAAAACACACGAGGAATTGTTTTGTAGTATATAGCTACAGTCGTCTCCATTGTATGTTCAAATTTCACAAAGGTCAACTTACCTTTTCACTCTTCTATGGTGTCTATAAAATAAGTGCTAAAGTATTTTTAATCAACTGCCATTTTCCTTCCTAATAAAAACATGTGCCTTGTGTCTATATTAGAAATCGTTAATATTATCGTGAGATTGGTAGAACCAAAGTTATTAATTAATATTATTGTGATATTGATTTCAAATTTTGATAAAAGGCCAGTTTTCGGGGGAGAGAGTAAGTTGATTACATCGACTCCAGGGTTCAACTGGTACTTGTTTTATCGACCCTGAAAGGATGGAAGGCAAAGTTGATCCTGGTGGAATTTGAACTCAGAGCATAAAGGTGGATGAAATGCAGCTAAGCACTTTGTCCAGAGTGCTAACAGGTCTACCAGCTTGCCGCCTTAATATTATTGTAATATTGGCAGAAGAAATACAAAGTTCTAAACTTTGTATTTCTTCTAGATCTTTACATTCTGTGTTGAAATCCCACTGAAGTCAACTTTGCTTTTCAACCTTTGAGGGTCAACTAAATAAAGTACCAGTCAAGTACTGCGTGGGTAGGTCTGTATCAATTGAGCGTGAGTGTGTGTGTGTGTTTTAAGTCCTTCCTTTCACTATTTGACAACCAGCGTTGGTTTGTTTATGTCCCTATAACTTAGTGGTTCAGTAGAAAAGAGTAGTAGAATAAGTACCAGATTTAAAAGATTAAGTATTGAGGTTGATTTCTTCAATTAAGCCTGTCTCCCTAAAATTGTTGACTTTGTGCCTTTTACCGAAATATACCTAGAAATAGTAATGGAAGGTGTTGAAGTGCAGAAAGTAGAGCGCCAGGCCAAAAACCTTATAGTATTTGAATAAATACACATATGGTGTGATATTCATATGTTTTATAGACATATTTTATTGCACTGTGAAATTACGTCTCTCTGGTTAAATGACAGGGCTTTCAGCAACTTGGAATGAGTTTCATCTTTCTTAAACAATCATCCGGAACTGTTGAGCAGCTTATCTCCCCCACCTTCAAGTTGCTGAAAGATTATGTAAAACTTCTTATTAAAGATGTGAATAGAAAATGTGAATGATACAAATCATTGATGCGATAGTACAAGGTCAATAGACAGGGATATTGTGTGGGTTACAAGTCTACATGTATATGGAGTCACATCCATGTTTTTACTAAACATATTTTTAATTTTCTCACGAAATTAGAACTTGTTGTTTAACTCAATTGTTACGATATTTTTGCATTTATTTCACGTAATTTAAACAAAAATGAAAACTTTAGTAAATTTTAATGGAAGGTTTAAATTTAAATCACTTTCAAACGAGAAGTTTGTATTATAGAACAGAGGCAGTCTCGGGTGGGTTGTTATCAAAAGGATTTAACTACAAGAGTATAACTCTTTAGCATCCAAATTACTGTCAAATGTTATGCTTATTCAGATTGTTTTTAATCAATCATGCATAACTTCGTGGCTCCGAAATTTCGATGGTACGATTGTTTATTTTGTTTATTTTTAAAATGATATAGTAAGCTAAATGCAAGACACAGGATCTGGCCAGTTTGAATATAAAATAAGCAGAATATTTAGGCCTGATACAACCAATTAAAATGCTGAAAGTATAAAGAAGAAAGTATCCAGGGTCGCATTATCCAATGTCCCCTTCGTCTTTAAAGATAGAAGAGTGTAATTTGAGGCAGACTTGGTTGTTATTTGTACCAATCCAAATGACCAGTGAGGTTCATTTGCTGGCACTGATCGTCACAAGCCTATTTCAGTCATAATAGCAGACGACAAAACATCAAAACGCCAAAATCCGAAAAAAAAAGAAGATTTTTGGTTCTTCCCCCCTTAGCCTTTGCTTTGGTTCTATTCTCCTCAGTCTACCATTTATCTCTCTCATACATATCTCTTTCTCTCTTTCACTACTGCCTAGCTTTTTTTTTTTTAATTTCTTTCCTTTACTCGGTGATCTTCGTACCAAGCTTCTCTTCCTACTTTTTGTTTCTATCGCCGCTAAATCCCTCTTAGCTTTCATTCTCTCTCCCATTTAATATTTTCGTTCTCTTGTCGACTTGACTTTTTCTCTCTAGCACTTCTTTCACTTCTCACTTCGACCTTCTCCAACTATTCCCCTCTCGCCACAAATGTCTGCCCTATCTCTCTTTCACTCAAGCCATTACATTTTCCCCAGCTGACTAACTTTCCGCTGTCGTTTTTTTTTTCGTCCCTACGTCTTTTCTTTGATGCTTTCTTTTTTTTACCCCCTTTCTTTAATTCACATTCTTCTGTTTTCATTTGTCTCGCTCTATTTTCCACTCTGTTCTCCATTCTCTCGCATTTCTCGCCCGTCCACCGCTTTTCATTCACTCATTCAATCTCCTCTCCTTATTTCCCCCATTTAATCGCACTTTTCTCTCTTTCATTACTTCATTCTTTCATTACTCCGTACCCCATCCTGCTTAGTCTGGTTTGTTCCTCTACCGATATTTCCCACTTTCCTTCATCTATCCTTATTTTCCCCTTTTGCACTGGATTTGCAAACCAAACACCCCTGATTTTCTCTCATCTTTCTCTCTCTTTTGCCTTTTATTTTCTATTCCCTGTCATAACTTTCCCGCCCCCTCTGCCTGCTGTCTGTCTCTCTCTTTCTCTCTCTCTCTCTCTCTATCTCTATCTCTCAGCCTTTTTCATTCTTTTTTGCCTCTTATTTCGCTGCGTCTCTCACAACACACCGATCTTTCCTGTTTTCAGCCAGACTTTCCTTCCATTACCCTCTTCTCTCCTTTCTCTCTCTTCGCCAAATATATGTGTATGAGTGTGCACGCGTGTGTGATGAAAGGATATATATATATTAAAAAGAGAGTAATAAAAGTTTAGCTAAAAACGAACAGGAGGCCTTGTGCCTATATTAGAAACGCTCTCTCTTTCTCTCACACATATTCTATTTTTATTCACCGACATATCCTTCCCCATCTATCTCTGTTTTCTTGCTATCTCCCACTGCTCCTACGACTTTAACTTTTAGTGCGACTTCTTTTACTTCTTCATTTCCCTCACTATTTCGCCTACTCTTTCCCCCTCAAACACTTTCTCTATTTCCCTTTCTAAACTTTTCTTCCCCCCTCTCTCTCTCTACGTATATATTTATCTCTATTTCTCTTTCACTCTCAGCTATCCAAGAAAAGTAAGCAAGTCATCACCATCTTACCGGTAGAATACCGCCACCATAAAACGTGTGGTGTGCTTGCCTCGCAGACAGGCGGCTCCTTAGCCTAGATTTGCTACCATTCTTTCCCACTCTCTCTTCTGTTAACTGTGTAATATTCTATAAAATTGCAACTTTTTATATTACAGGTTCTTTCACCCATTCATTTCACACTTCCAGCAATACTTATGCAGATAGCAATCAATATGAATAAATGGCACTACTTAAATACAGAGGTCCCAGTGCATCTACGTAAAGATGTTTGTACAGTGCACACGCGTTAGCAGTTAGGGTTACGTAGATGCGTTGGGACCTCTGTATTTAAGTAGTACCGAATAAATACCTTACTGAAAAAAAACCCCCAAAAACCACAGACATGTGCACATCTATATGTGTGTGTGTGTGTGTACAGGGTCATCTTAGTAGCGTTATGACACCCTCCTGGCAAATAAATGTATTTGGTTCAATAGTATTTATTGAAAGCAAGCATGCATAGAACAGCAGTGGACCCCCGCACTCGTGACGCCTCCGGGCAACTACCTATACCTTAAGACCTCAGTAGATAGACAGATAGATAGATAGACACATATATGTGTGTATATATATATATATATATATATATACATACGCGTAGTTGGAGAGAGATAGAGAGGAACCTATAAACAAGTACTCCTTCAGTCATAGATTCATAGACATAAACTCTCTCCAAACACGCCTTTACACAAACACACACACGTCTGTATTCGCGCAAGCATATATATATATATATATCTGTCTATATAGATAGATATATATATATATATACGCACACACCCTCCCTGAGTTAAACAAATAGAGAGAGTGAGAAAGAGAGAGCGACGGAGTGTGAGTGGGGGAACACCACAACCAACTACATTTATACATAGACAGAGTGACTGACAGATTACGAGACCTATTGCGAGGTTTTTCTCCCGTAACACTCTTTATCAAATCATATATATATATATTTATTATATATATATATATATATAATCTGTCACGCACACATACGCACACATGAATAGCAAGAAAAAAAACTAACCAACCACGACAAAACAAAAATAATATAAAAGAGCAAAAGCCATAAGGATTTTTTTTGTTGTCTCTTTTATTTTTATTTTATATTTATATTCTGTTTGTAGGCGTTCGGACTTCGAGTTATTGGGTTGACTCGGTTGGAGGTGTAAGGATGGAGTATCGCATGTGTCTTGACATCGATTGTTGAAACGAGAAGATAAACATCTATCTACATATAAATATATACAAACATACACTCGTGCTTGTTGTGTATAGATGTATGTATATAAGTGTATAGTTTGTGTGGAAAGATATTTTGATAGATATATAAATACACAAGGCATTTGATTCTACCGAGAAAGACCTTCACGATGACGACACTAAAAGTGACTGTAATCAGCGCAGATAAACTTCCCAGTGTGGAAACTTTCTTCAAGTTGGACCCTATGTGTTACGTGAAATTCCAAGGTATTAAAAAACGTGCTTATTATACACATATATACGCATACATACACCTATATGCACAGACATGCAGATACATATATGCACACACACATGTGCATTTTGTTGGATATATTGTTGCTCCTGTTAATGTTAGTGAACTACAGAAAAAAAAAATTGACATTTCTCTGGGCATTCCTAAATAAAAATGTGTTATAAGTTATTACTTTGTTTTATTGTAGAAATATTTGGTCAGACAGTTTCCCTATATCATGACTTAACTAATTCTATACTCGATAAACTTATAAATAAATCTTTGTCCCATTCATACTTGTGTGCATATTATATATACATATATATATATTTAAAAACTTCCGTAGACATTGCTATATATAACTTTCATTTATATAAAACTTTCTAGTTTTCTGCGATTCTGTTGAACCATTCTTTCTGATGTGTATTATATGTTTACTAATGCGATATATTTTTAAAATAAAGATTGTAAATTTATTAGAATTATCCTTCGAAACTTTTAAAGAATCTGTTACACATAGATTATGGGCGGAGGTAAAAAATAGATACCTACACCACCCGTTTTTGGCGTAACAAAGATCCTAACCCTAAACACCGGGTGTACGTATTCTTTACTTTCGTCTAGATTATGGTTACAGTCCGCATGAAAGTCTACTTTAGCAGGATAGGATTGCATAATATATATCGGGGAAAAAACCGTGAGACTGAAACAAGCCCTCCTCTTAATTCTTCCACATATATTAGTTTAATTCAACATAATATGAATTATGAGATGTCAAAGGGTAGCGTATGTAGTTAATTGACTTAAAGTTGACGCTCCAAGTTCGAAGCTCACCAGGGTTTACTATCTACTTGCGATAGATAAAATAAATATTGCTATTCTACGAGAGACAGTTGATTTTTTCCCAATGATTTTGTTTTGTACTTGACCAAATGAACTCGACTGTTTTGTTAATGGGACAGCATGGTCCTTAAGTAAATTTTGCCGGTCAGTAGACATAAGCATTCTAATAAAGTTCTTTCAATAAAAGTTGTAATTTCAATCACTAGTCTCTCACTGTTCAGCTTGCACAGCAACTCGGGGACCCTAACAATACAAACAGTCTAATTTTATTTTGTTTCTGCATATGTGTTTTCCGTAACTTAAAACTCCTGTTTTTTTTTGGGGGGGGGTGCAGAAGATATTGTTTAAAGAAAAATATAGTAAAATAACCATGAAATTTGATTATAATCCAATTAACCAACATTGATTCCATTGCAGGGAGTGAAAAGAAAACCAAGGAGATTAAAGATACGGAAACCCCTGAATGGAACGAGGTAGGTGTCACCATAGTCTGCTAGAACGCCTGACAATTCCATTGAGGAATTAAGCGTTATTAAACATTTTCCATCCAGCTCTCTTACTGTCATTTTTTTTTCCTTCGCGGTCATATAAATCTCAGTTGTATGTATAATCATTTCTGAGATTATTTACAAATGTGTGTATGTGCGTGTGAGCTACTGTGAGTATATAAGGACCTTAAAATTTATGGAGAGACTAAGAGAATTGTGGAGGGTAGCTGTTGATTGATATCTTTTTTCGGCATAGTTATGCTCTTTTTTTCTTGCAGGTGCCTTAGTGATATAAGTGCATCTGGAGCGTGCCATCACCATCTTAAGTTTAATCAGTGTGACCACGCCCTAACAACACTGCAACAACACGCACTTTCTTTCATACCTTCCCAGGCTTCTTATTCTAATACATCTTCTTATATACCTTTCTGGATTTTCTAAAATCTTTCATTTGGGTGCAGATTATTTATAACGAAACTGGAACATTTAAAGTCAGTTACCCATCCGTATGCTCACTGTGCCGCTCTGTCTGTCTGTCTTCTCTCTTTCTTTCTCTCTTACCCACACACACTTCACACACACACACACACACACACACACACGCATATATTTCTCAACTATCCAAAAATTTTAATGTTTCATTTTTTTCCTTTGTCTACAATTGCTAAATTTTAAAAATTCTATTTTAGTTTATACGCCCCGTTTCCATAACCCGCTATTCAGTTCATAAATTCTTTTGGTTTTGTGTGGGTGTGCATCCGGTGGAAGGGAGGCGGAAAGTTTAACTACAGCAACTATTGTGGTTATATCATAAATGCTTACTGCTCGACTTAACGTGTCAGGCTAGTTTAATTGTCATTTCGCTTATTCCTTCTAAACGAGCATGAAGTGTGGAAAAATGTGTATTTTCATACCTACTAGTATTGGTTTCATTTATCTCCACAGCTTAGTGATACGTGAAAATCTGAAATAATTAAAGTGCAAAGAGGCTGATCTCAGCAAGATTTGAACTCGAAAATATTTAGCCTCGAACTTAACTGCTAGGCCTCATAATCGTTCATGACATTCTATGACCTCTCTCTCTCTCTATCTCTCTCTATCTATCATCCATCCACACACACATACGACCAGCCATCTTCCCCACTGCCTCACCGAGGCTTCCTTTATATGTCAACACAGGGGCGGACTGAGCAGTCGGTCAATCAGGCACTGCCTGAGGGCCCGGAGCTCTGAGGGGCAAGCACTCTACATGTTAACTTTACTGATATCAATGCTAAGGGGCTTGGTAAACAGTTATGCCTGAAGGCCCTTAATACTCTCACTCCTCCCCTGTGTCAACAAAATACTTTAGATCTGACCAGAGGTGACCCTCTATTTGGTGAAAGTGTGCCTTAATGTATTGCTTACATAACTGGAACAGCAGTACTCCATGGCATATGGTTGTCTCCAAAGAAAGGCCATCAGTTGACAAAGATTTACTCACAAACATACTATGATCACTAACTTACTGAGACCTTGTTTCTTTCATGACTATTTTATTTTTACAACTGTCTTCTCTAAACTGGCAAGGCCCAAGCTCCTACTTGTTTTCCTCTTGTCATCCTTTATTTGTCTCTCCATATTCTTAATGCTTTGCCCAATTCATCCTTCCTAGAAGTGCAACAATCAGAAACTCTCATTTTGTCCCCCAATCCCCTCATTTACAAACATCTACCTGGAAAAGGGCAAATTGAACATCAACTACATTAAACATCACTATCCTTGAAAAGCATCCAAATGGCTTTTGGCATTATCCACAATTATGTGCAACATTTCTGTTTCACTTTGTTTTGGGTCTGAGTTTCCCTCAAATTGTAGCCTACTATACTGAAAAAAAAAAGTAAGGACACAGTGTACAATGTTGTCCTAAAAACACTGTATCTTCTTTAAAAAAAACATATAGTCAAGGTTGGAATGCTTTTTGTTATACGTCTGCAATACCAGGGCTGACTAGGGTCTTAAAAAAAGATGTCAGTATCCTACTGCAGCCTAACTTGGATAGCAAAATTGAAACTGTTGCAACATGTGCAGGGCATGGATTCCCAAGAGCCAACTTTTTGAATATAGTGGCTTGTACAGGCTTGGGCAAGAAACCAGTGTAGATATACAGATGAAGAGTTGGGGAGATAAAGTGAGTTTGGAGCACCTAAGCATAGAAGGCACAAAGCCAGGGACTTCTGAAGAGGAAAACCTGCTGAAGTAGCAGTAGAAAAAGTAAAGAGGAGACATCACATTTGTGAGCCAGAGTGTGTCTTAGTGACTTCATGCAGATCAGTCAGGTCACCTTTCTCTGAATACAGTTTAGAATGCCTTTATGTATAGCAACAGCACTATCCCAGATGTAAGAAGAATATTGTAGGTGTCACCTGAACTTTGTATTGGATTAGTTACTGTTGAAGAAAAACCAGTCTTTACTATGTTGAAGATGTGTTTGGTACAAAGAGATCCTCCATAATAGTGAGGTTTAGCATTTGAAGGGATAATGTGGGTTCCAGTTGCATACTGTTCAAATTTAAGAGGGGTAAGGTGTGATAATGATTTCTGTATGTTTTTGGCTATTGATAAAATAGGCATGACTTCATTGGATGATATTTTGGAGGCTGGTAGTGATCTCTGTTCATAAAGTCAGGGTAGATTTAGTGTGAGATGTCCTGGTTGTATGTAAATAACACTTGGATGTGGAAGGTGAAGGAGTAAGATTAGACAGAGCACTGTTGAAAATGATGCTATGTAGGATATTAATTTATAGGGAAAAGAATGTGAAAGGTAAAGCTGTACCCTGAAGCATACCAGTGTGGGTCAGCAAGCTCCATCAGCACACCACAGTTTGATAAAAAGTCACTGATATGAAAGATGATTGGAACCCTAGGTAGGGAGATTTGTATGTCAGACATGGTTGCAAACTTGGCTGATGTTGAGAACGACGACACTGCTTGCAACTAAATTTCTTGATGAGTGACAGGAGATTTGGGGTTTATGAAAGCTATAAGGGAAAGAAATTCAAGGTATTGGAGAAGGTTAATAGCTGTTCCCTATCACCCTTGGGATATTAGAATGAGTGCAAGAGGATGATAGTTGGCAAAATCAGAGGTTACCCATTGCCCTTCTTAGAGATAGGACACACTGAAGTGCATTCTTAAAGATTGGTATATATCTTTGGGGAGAGAGAGATTTAAAAGTTTGGTTAGGATAGTAGGGATTGCCTCTGGAGTGCATTGTCTGAAGGTAATAGAAGGGATATTGTCAAGGCTGGTTTCCTTATTGGATTGAAGCAACTAAAGGAATTTTTTTGCAATTGACAAGTATGTGTACATGGTGGTGAATCTGATAGAACAGAAAGGTATAATTTTGGAGATTTACCTAGTGTGTGGAATTGGAAGCAATGTGGGCAGCAGTTGAGGGAGTTTTCCCCACAGGGATATGTTGATGTCAAACTTCCTGTGCTTTCTCCAAATCAGGATTATTAGCAGTTTCATAACACAAATGGACAGTGTCATTAGTTTTAACTAAACCTCCCTCCATGTGTCAATTTTATTCTGATAGGCCTTCATTACCTTTCTCTTTCTCACTGACTTCCTTCTTTTCCCCCTTCTTACACTCTGCTTTTCCCTTCCTTCTTCCTCTCTCTCTCTTTATCTCTGATTCCTCTCTCTCATGTACTCTCCCTACTTCCCTCATTTTGCCTCTCCTTCTGTCTTTGCCACTCCTTTCCTCTCTCTTTCTGGCTCATCTCCCTCTCTCTCATTCTCTGCTTGCTATCTTTATCCCCCCCCCCGTCTGTTTTAGTTAATGTAGACCATAATGAACATACTAAGCTACCGTCAGTAACCTGAAACTAGTTGACTAATAAAGACTTGAGTTTGAGTGAGTGTTGTAAGCATACCAGGAGAAACAGTTGCCTACTATATTCTGCTCTTATCTGTAACGCTAGTTTACAACATTCATCTCTACCACTAGTTTATTGTTAGTATGTAATAAAAGCCACAATAAACTGACCAACATAAAAATTCTGCTCAGCACTAATCATGTCGCCTTTGTTCAGTTTTTCAACTGTGAAGCTAGGTGTAGCCTACACACATACAGACTATGAAAAAGAACCGGCTTGTGGGTGTGTCTGTAATGTGGAATGGCATTGTTTGGTGTGTCAATGTATTTTCGTAACCAAGAGCAGTGGATTGGCTAACTCTTCAGTGTTGGACAAAATGACATACTATTTAGTTAGAGCTCATTTACATTCTGAGTTCAAATCCTGCTGGTGTCAGTTTTGTTTTCTTGGGTCTCTGAAATAAGTCACCAGTCAAGTACTGGGGCTGTTTCAACTGGTTGTATCATCCCTACATTTATTTATGTTACTAAGGCAGGTGTGGAAGTTGAAATTATACAAGCAGGATTACTTGCTTTAGGGTATCTTCAGAGGTTTTGTACTTTTTAAGGGAAATTCTTTCTCAGGGCTAGCACAGGCATGGCTGTGTGGTAAGAAATTTGTTTCCCAACCACATGGTTCTGGGTTCAGTCCAACTGCATGGTACCTTGGACAAGTACTTTTTGCTATTGCCCCAGGCCAACCAAGGCCTTGTGAGTGGATTTGACAGATGGAAACCAAAAGAAGCCTGTCATATGTATGTGTGTGTGTGTAAATAGATATGCATGTGTTTTCGTATCTCCTTGTCTTGACATTGCATGATGGTTATGAGTATCATTGTCATACAAGCAATGCCATTAATTTCCAATATTCTGTAAGAACATGTCTGTTCATGTGAAAATATTACCTTGCTTAGAAGGGTTGGTAACAGACAGGCATCCAGCCATGGAAAATCTGCCTCAAATAAACTTCATTCAACTCATGCAAACATGGGCATGTAGATGTTAAATGACAATGAACTTCGGTTGACCTTCCATCTCTTCAGTTTCATATGTTGCAGTTAAATCCCTTTAATTAATATATTAAGGTTCTCTTTGTCTATAATTTACATATCTACCTGATACACTATCAAAATAGTTTATTTAAAACCAAAGGTTGTTTACATAGTTTGTTCAGTTGTAAATAACTTCAGCATTTGACAGGTTATTGTTTAATTTATTTTTCAGTAAAAGAGCTGTCTGTATAGTTTTATTTATTTATTTATATAAAGTATATTTTGTACCAAGTGTAGGTATAGGAATTTAATTCCAAGTCAAGAATACCTATTACAGAAGTTGTTCTAACCATGATCATCCAAACCATTTTTAGTCCTTGCTTCAGTTAATCTATTAGGTGGTCCTTCATTTTTAATTAGATCTTCTCAAGTAGATCTGATACAGATGACAGAAGGTTTTGGTCAGCAGTTCTAGCATTCATCGGCTTGTTTTTATTGATTCAGCTATGCATATTCAATTCTACTCTAAAATTTGCATTGTGCAGTCAATACATCACGCTGCTTCTCTTTGGTGGTATCAGGATTTTCTATTTTTTTTATTACCTGAAAACTCATGCCAGGTGCATCAATTAGTCTGGAGCATTTGAGATTTGAACTATAGCTCTCAGATTTTTTCCCTGTCTAGAACCACAAACTAATGTATTTTCATAAAAGGAAGAGTGTCACCATAAAAGCTGGAAATGTCTACATGAATATAGCTCAATCAATTATCTTTGGCTGACTTATTGTGGTCGAAGTATTAAACTACAAGGAATTGTGTGAGGTTTTCCCATCAAACAATTGGGCTGAAGATTCTAAAAGGATGGCCAACAGCTATAAAACTGGCAAATTCAACCTTAAATCAGCTAACCACAAGCCATTTAGTAGACCTCTCCTTCTCTTTCACTTTTCTTATATAACATGCTTATGTCATGCTCGACAAAGGCACCAAGCTTAACTTATAATGTTAAGTAATGGATATTATATATGCAGTGATTTAAATTCCTTGTACTGCTTTTTTAATATTATCCTGCAAATTATGTATAGATGATTCCTAATTGAACATTGTTCCGTTTATTTATTGGATATATATTTGTACATATTATGATGTGAGTAAATATTTGAAACATCAGTTAAACTTTGTAATTTGATCTTGTTTTTTTTGTTTTTTTAATATTAAAATTTAAATGTGCTCATTAATCTTGAATTTTATTACTCTTTAATACAGAATGAGATAGTTTATCTTGTTACTTGTTTTATAAAAGTATGTACACAGGAAAAGGCTGTTGCTCCATATGAAGGGACTGACTGTATTAGTGCATGGAAAAAATTCCTCTTAAGGTTGTCTGACAGGGTTGATTTCTAGACAACATCCAATTTGTTTAAGGCTGACCATGCTTTTACATCTTTTTCAGTTGAGGTTGTCTCAGAACCTAGGTATGTGAAATCATCAGCTTCATTGATAGGATCTCTGCTGATGTTGACGGAAGATTCTAGAAGGATGGTTAACTGAGATCCAAGCTAGATGGAACTTACACCTGAAAGTTAAGAGGAGTCATAAACATATCCTGGAGAACTTTTTACACCAAGAAGCAACTGTATGGAGATTTCCTGCCTGTTTCCACTATTATAAGGGAAAGACACTTATGCTCTGCAGGGCATTGCTGACATGCTAAACGAGCTGGCAAGTGACCTACTGCTATGGATGCTAAAATATGGCCATGGTCATCTGCACACAACGTATGTAGATCAACTCATTAAAGGTACTGAAGACCACCCTCAACTAATGCTGGGCCAAGATAGATAGCATGCATGGGTTGAAAATGTCTGAGCTAGCTTGACCAGATAATGATATGTACGCATTGTACCTATTCTGAAGCATTTAAATATTTTGCATTAGGACATTTCACTTAAAAACATTTACCATTTATCGCCACTAATTGTATAACCCACTGGGATATTAGGGGCCATTTTCTAAACTACTTTCCTTTCAGCTTTGAGAGCTACTAGAAGACAGTCTAATCCAACAGTTGATAACATGTCTACATTTTTCTGTTTTTAGAAATGTCATTTTGAAAGTTGGTTTGTACTTGACCATTTTATTGGGGTGTTCTGACCATTCCAGTTTAGTTTGCATTGCTAGATTCTTGACAGATGTATTTGAAGAACTGTTTATCAGATCAATATACTTTTTGTTGTTTTTTTTTTATATGTTGGAAAGGAGGTTTTTACACATCATCACATCCTCTTGTAGATTGAATCCTTCTTTGTAGGCCTCTTGAATTTCACACTAATGCAGAAGACTTATATCACAACCATATTAATTGCTCTGACTTCAAAGCTAAGAGGTTATTCCAGATGACCTTACTTCTTATCAGTATACTACTGATGCTGACACTAGTGGTCACTAAGAAGATTGAAATACAAACAAGCACATCAGAAGTGGTCATTTTAATACAATTTTTATTTTTGATCTCAAGCTTTGAACTATTCTGGTCAGTAAAAGTGTTACTGTATTGGTAATAAATATAAATTCTATAAATGTACTGGTATTTGAAATAGCTACTTGACTAACAAGTCCAATTTCTTTTGTTTGTCTATGAATTATATAATCTAAATAGAACGAATGCTCTGACAAGCAGATCACTGGTGTCCGACAGCTTGTTCAATCTTACATGGAACTGTCAAGGTAATCATTTTATACGTGAGCATTGACTGAATTAGTCTTTATAGATATTTATTTCTATATTATACTTTTTGTAATAAATCAGTTGCTACATACCTATCCTGTACAGTTTTGGTTTTGTTTCTCGTTTACTCAGCTATGAAAGCTTATAGCAGCTATTTGTTAGCTTGTAGCTTTGCTACTTATGCCACTGGAACTGGTTATTAGAAAACTGGTTTAGTAAAATGTCACTGTAATAACTAGACCAAAGAATTCTTTTTATTCTGAGCTATTCTTTGTAAAGAAAATATTATATACTAGACTGCTATGATCCAATTTCTGGGCCATAAAATTTGTTCATAACTATAGTTGGAGTTTCTCATTTGGAATGATAATTTTATAATTTTAATGAATTTGGCTTTATCCATTTGATGAATTTATATTTTGTAAACAATGTATTAACCTAACAATTGCATATTTCAAAGTGAAAATCTCTTACTGCAATGCATTATAGGTGTAATGTTTAAAGACTTTAATGCATAATAACTAGGGCAAATCAGTATATAAAATCAAATCCAAACCTCTACGGCTGACACTCGTGTGAATCTTTAAACAATTATACTGGGCTTCTGCTGGTTACCTCTTTCTGCTCAGTAGACTGGACTGTTTGAGAGATTTAATTATAGAGATTGTATAACCTTGGTGACTGACTGTGGCTCTTTTGGTTTGCTATCTGCTACCTTTTTTACTTGGTTAGCTGTCACTCATTCTAGGAGTATCTGACTGGACTTTAATATGCAAAAATATGAGCATTAGTTCCCTAGTATCTAATATCAATCAGAGAGTAGAGATGTCAGATCGAATTTCTCTTTTTAAAGAATTGAATTGGTGGTCTTGTGAGTGTATGGTACTGGCTTTTTGGAATTTATTGAACAAAATATTGGATACTGATTTGAAATTTTGCCCCAAATATTCACAAATAAATACTTGAATCTTGAAAATTTTTCAAAATTGTGGAATAATTATTATAATCTACTAGAAAATAAATTATACCTAATTTTCATTAACCTATATTTCTATAAGTCTTAGTATTATCTCTCAGAAACAACATTTTTCTTACATTTTAGTAGTAATGGACAAGCAAGTTGGAGAGAAAGAGAGGGTAGAGGTTTTATGTTAGTTCCAATGAGTGGTATTCCATACTTGGTAATCTTGGAGAAAATGTCTGCCACCTATAACAATGTACAAACTTAAATATATCATTGCAGCCTTCATTTGACCTGTGGCTATACATTAGTATATATTAGCACATTAATCTTATTCTACCAGAAATGAGATGCTGTACACATTTCTTGGCAATAAGTACATATTACCCAGTGTCTGAAGGAAATTTGGCAAGGTAGAACAAGACTGCTTTCAGTCTCTGAAAAGGAGAAGCCTCATCAAAGCTTCAACAGAAGTTATGGCATTTTTTATTTATTAATTTATTTATTTATTCCCAAATCCCTCTTTGACTCACTTGTAAAGGAGGGGCATCCAGCTGTAGAAACCATGCCAAATCAGACTGGGGTCTGATGCAGCTTGTCAGTTTGCCAGCCCTGGTCAAACTGTCCAATCCATGCCAGCATGGACAACGGATGTTAAATATTGATGTTGATGGTGTTTGTCTCTACATGTAGACCCTTTTATTGTGTGTGTGTGTGGTTTGGTCAGAGGAAGAGCAATGCCCCTGATTTTTACAGAGCTTTCTATACTGGAGAAAGGGATTAAGAAACTTTCATGGAATGCTGTGGTAGGAAGCAGTGCATTTATCTCCAGATCAGAGACCCAGTTCAAATGATTAAAACATCGGACTCTGTTAAAAGGCACTGTTGTTGTTTGACCCCAGGTCAGGAGTAATCAAACAGACTATGATCAAAGAGACTCCAGTTGTGATAATCTCAGCTTTTTATATATCCAATGTATCCTATCTTTTTGGTTTTTTTTTTTAACGATAGTAGTTGTAGGCTTGGCTGTGTGGTTAAGAAGTTTGCTTTTCAACCATATGGTTTGGGGTTCAGTCCCACTGCATGGCACCTTTGGTAAGTGTCTTCCATTGTTGCCACCAATTGACCAAAGCCTTGTGAGTGGAGTTGGTTGACAGAAACTGAAAGAAACTCATCATGTGTGTGTGTGTGTGTTTGTGGTGTGTTACTCTCTCCTTGCTTTGTCATCATGTAATAGTTGTAAATGAACATCACTGTCATACAAGTGGTGTCCTTCATTTCCAATCTTCTGTGAAAACATTTCTGGCTATGGGGAAATATCTTAATTGGAAACAACTTAGGTAATATTGGTAATATTGATGACAGGATGGGCATCTGCTACTAGAAAATCTGCCTCAATGAATTCTGTCCAAGCCATGTAAGCATGGAAAAGTGGACATGAAAATGATGATGATTAGGATGTTATTTAGTTTCTGTTTCTAGCAAGTTTACAATCTCTCATACAAGCTTATACCCTACCAGGTGATGGTGTTCAACTGGGCAATGAAGTAGGTCTATCTTGCTAATTAAGTGCTCCAATTCCAAGTGCATGCCATTTGAACATTCCTAGAAGATTAAATCACTCCCACCTTATGGAGGAAATTGTTTATCAAACTACTTTGCTGTCAGCCTTTTTATTTCTAAGTTGCCAGGCATATAAAAAAAAACAAAAAAAATCACATTGCTTTATTCTCTGTTCTGACTTCCCACTTGATAGCAATTTCCTTTTTCCTTTTACTCTCACTAAATATTAGGAAAACAATGTTTGTATAATTCCTACCTTAATCACATTTCTATTGTAGTTTTTGCGAACACAACATCAATAATAAACTCCACAGTACTTTTAAGATAATTATCTTTTACATAGATAAACTGATAATGTGCCTCAGGGACATGTATGAAGTTATTTAGAGCTATGAGAAACATTTTGTTGAAAGTTTCAAGAATGATTTACCATTTTCCAAACTTCATTAAAAAAGAATTTAATAAAAAAAAAAAATGTCTAGATGATATTTTTGTTTGAACTCTCACATTAATTTCAAAATTAGGTTTCCTGTTAAGTATTTAAATATTTTATTATCTGTTGATTAAGTCAAGATATATCATTGATTAAACATCCATCATTAATAATAGCTGCATAAATAAAAAATTAAATTGGGTTGTGTTCTGTGACAATTTTCCATTTACAGAAGTGAAGAGAGAAACTCACATAGCTCCATAATCTGATCTTAACTGATTGGAAGTGTTATCATGTACATTGTTTTGTTTTGGTATAAAAGATGGGCTACAGCAAATATTCTGCTCAATACCACAGGTTTGCTTCTCAGTTGTTTGATCTTAACCAGTTGAGCATGTCCTGTAGTGGCTGATGATATGTGCATCTCTGATCACAAGCAGAAGCAGTGGGGGAGCATCATAGCCATGTGCTGAGAGGAATTTTTTGGAGTTTGGATAATTCACCTCTGGAAACATGGGTGTTTTATTTAACATCCTTAAACAGTCCTTATTCAGGGACCTTTTGAGTGGGATGGCCTACTCAACCTGAAGAAAATTCTAACTGGGCCCCACCTGCAAGGTCATGCACTGTTTATCTTGATATGAGATCACCATGTCGCGCACATATGGTTGTGATGCATGTGCCCGGTGTACCCTTATCAGATGGGGAGTCATGATGGGTATATTAGGCTTTGTATACTTTACCCTGTGTCACTTTCATGGCATGCACTGCTCTGTCACTCAATAATAACAATAATTTCAAATTTTGGCACAAGGCCAGCAATTTTGGTGGAGGGGATAAGTCGATTGCATTAATCCCAGTGTTCGGCTGATACTTACTTTATCAGTCCTAAAAAGCTGAAAGGCAAAGTTGACCACAGTGGAAATTGCACTCAGAATGTAAAGATGGACAAAATACCACTAAGCATTTTGCCCAGTGTGCTAACACTTCTGCCAGTCCACTGCCTTAATAATAATGGTAATAATAATAATGATAGTATTAATAATAATAATCCTTTCTACAATAGGCACAAGGCCTGAAATTTGTGGGGAGGAGTAAGTCGATCACATCCTACCCCCAGTATTTGACTGGTACTTAATTGACCCCGAAAAGATACTGCTGAGAAGAACAAACACACAAGCAAGCCAAACTAAGGTTCCAGAATAGCAGCAGCAGTGAAAGAAATGAAGACAAAGGGTGGGTCAGCAGAATGGAAGACAATAGCTGTAAGAATAATGATAATAGTGGGGATGGTAATAATAACACAAACAGTTGTGAAAACATGCAAACCAACGCAAACATTACTGACAGCAACAACAACACACATATAAACACCACCACCAACAACAACAAAGACAACCAAAGAGATGGTAACCAGAGAAATGATAGTATAGAAAGTGGTACAACTGGTATAAATGACACTAACCCTTCTCACACCCTATTCTTCGATCCATGTGATAAATCATACGATATGAGTCACATTTATCGACACCCTTACCTTCAACAAAAATGTTTGTATCCCACAACAGACAAATGACAAAATAGAAGCACACTTCACCATAGCTAGTACTAAACTTAGATTTTGGAACAATAAACTAGAAGACAGAGTTGAAGAAGGGCACAGCAATTCTATAAGAAATCTGCAAGTGGCCTATGCAAGACAACTCTGGCAGAATGTAAATAGATAACCTGCTGAACTACATCCAGGTGATGCAATCCCACATCATCAATATGAGAGAAACAACAGTACAGGAGTATGAGGGGAGAGAGGAGTTCCTCAATGCTCACATGGTGATGTGGTTAAACAACTTCCAAGCCACTAATAAGGACATCCTAGCACTTTATGGGCTCTGCAAGGACCATAAGGCAAACATTGACCCAGTGACAGGACCACCACCAAGACCAGTCTGCAGAGCCGATGTTGCCAATAACTACCGAATCTCCTATTTTCTCTTTATGATCATACGCCCTCTGATCAGAATGTCCCCAGATGTGTGTGACAGCACAGAAGACCACAGAGGTTCCTTGAAATTCTGTTTGCTACTGGGGAAAACAGCGACCAAAACAGTTGTCATGCTTCAGACACCTTACATGGACACTGCCATGAGCAAACCCCAAGTTTACAAGTGGATTCTACGCTTTAGGAATGATCACTTGTTGCTTGGAAGCCGACCTTGTTCAGAGCACCTGTCAACCTCCCAAATGAATGAAAACCTGAAAATTCAGGACCATCACTCAACAATTGATGAACTTGTTGATATGACTGGTGTATCCTGGAGTTCTTGCCAATGAATTTTGAGTGAGGAATTGCAACTGAAAAGAGTTACAGCAATATTTGTGCCTCACTTACGGAAGATCAAATGCAGTCACAACGGAATGCATGTCATGAACTGAAGGAACAGTTGGAAATTGATCCAGACCTTTTTCTGAAGGTCATCACGGGTGACAAAAGCTGGTGCTACGAAATTTGCAGATGTGGAAGAAGTGAAGAAAAAAAATGGAGGTGTTAAAAGGTGTCAGTTAGCAAGCATTCCAGCACTGCTTTGAACAGTGAAAAATGCATCTGGACTGATGCATTGTTTCAAATGGAGAATACTTTGAAAGCTCTAAGTGTAAACATGTAAAACTAAGTGAATAAAATATTTTCAAAATTCAGGTCTCTTTCAGTTACACCCTCATGTGTATGTATGCGTGTATACACACACACATATGACCATGCATATATATATATCATCATCATCATCATTTAACATTCATGTTCTGTGCTAGCATGGATTGGACAGTTTGACAGGATCTAGCACATCCAAGGACTTAATTGAGCTCCAATGTTTGTTTTGACATGATTTTTACGGCAGGATGCTCTTCCTAATGCAGTATATATATATATATATATATATATATATATATATTATATATATATATATATATATATATATATATATGTGTGTGTGTGTAATCTTCTACAGTAGAAGTGTTAACTTGTACTCCATGTCAGAAGTGTTAAAGCCACTCCCCCTGGTGAAGAAGATTGTCCTGCAAGAGTCCTGTGCTGGTGTCACGTAAAAGCTCCCACCACACTCATTTTCAATAATTAAAGTCAGCTAAGTATTAATCAATATACTCATAAAAATATGTATAGTGATCAACATTAATGACATTTAAGCTGACAATGATGAAACTGAGATAGATGCCAACATAATCAAGACTGACAGTGACAAATTTGAAGTTGATAATGTCAGATTTGGTGTGTGGACAGGAGTGTTAGTATATATCTTTTGACTAGATATTTATTTTCCTTTGTCAAAAGGTCTAATAGATTCTTTCCTTTATGGTATCTTTGTTTAATTTTAGCATAGTTTCCCTTCTTACATGATTGATATTCTTTTCTTATCTTTTAGTCTGAATGGAAGGCAGTGCTCGGGACCCATTTTAGGGCCTTCAAAGCTGATAGGAGGAATGGAAGAAGGTATTCTCAAACTAGAAACAGCCCAGGTGTTTACAACAATGTAGACTCCTCTAAAGGCACCCAAGTTGCTAGGTGATGGTGTTAAATAGGTGGTAGTTTCTTAGTGAAATTTGAACTCGAGACACAAGAGCCAAAACAAATGCTACAAGGCATCTGGTCTGACATTCTTCCAATGCATTGTCTAAAATTGATACTTTTTTTTTTTTATTGACCTCAATAAAATGGAAGGCAAAGTTGACCTCAGCAGAATTTGAACTCAGCAGAGAATTGAAACAAATACCACAAAACATTCTGTCCAGTGTTCTGATGGCTCTGCCAATTCAACACCTTATTTGTTTACTTATTGGTATACACCCCTGAACTTTAAAGAAGTGAAGTTTGTCTTATTATCCTACAAACAGTCAGGTGGTGTGCCCAGATGCACACAATCACTATATTAATGCCTGAACTTATGACATACATATTTAGTAATACACCACTTGAACCTTACAGCTATTATGTTTTGTTTTTACTTGGCATTTTTGTGAGCTGTACATGTATAAAAGGTTGTTTTTGTTTAGTTCCCAAGTTGGCCCATTTAAAATATACCTATTGTCTAACATACTCTAGGCATGATTGTCATGTACTTTTTCTCCTCTGTGTACTCTGGACTACATTGTCCATTATTTCCTTTTTAAGACAGTATGGTGTAGTTTGCTTATATTTGTCTGATATTTGTTGCAGATTGAACAACTGCAAACAGGCTCTCTTTTTGTTTAGGAATCAGGATGCAGATTAAAGGTTGTAGTGTTAGTTAGAGTGGCTAGACTGAAAGTAAAATTGGTTAGTAATTAACTCAGTTATATTTAAATTACAACATACAGACACACCAAAAAAAATATATAAATAAATAAAACAATGCAAGTAAACAACAAAATTGTGGCAAAAGCATAACAAGGTATCACATATGATTTACTTCCAAAAATATTTATAAAAGAATTAGAAAATGGCTGATAAGAGGCGAATTTATGCCTTGAAAAGGGAGTGGGTGACACTAACAGTTTGAAAACCACTGAGCTTAATATAAATTGTTTAGTTACGGAATCATTAGAAAGCTGTTGGGATAATAATAGCTGGGAGAAATTAGGAACAATTGTGCAATGTAATTTACACAATTGTTCATAATTTCTTTCCACCATGATGATTATTCTACTGGCTTTCTAATGATTCTGTAACTAAACAGTTTTGTGTAAATTTATTAGAAGGAGGAAATTTCTAATTTGATTACTTTTTTTTTTCTATTTTTAATTAACTAGAAATAATGGAGAAATTATTATAGAGTTGGGAGATGTTTGGGTGGAATTGGAGAGGAAAGTGTATTTATTTGTATTTAATCGATAGGTATATATATTTGTGTGTGTGTGAGAGCATGTGGCCTAGTGATTAGAGTGTAGCATTCATGAATACAAGGTCATGGTCTCGACTCCCTGAGTAGTTGTGCATTGTACTCTTGAGCAAAACATTTCATTTCACTTTGCTCCAGTCCACTCAGCTGTAAATGGATAATCCTGCAAGAGACTGGCATTCCATTCAGGAGAACTTTTGGGGTGGTATCATTCGAAAGCTACAGCAATGTGAGGAAGCACATTGAGACCAACAGTGTATGACAACATTCAATAATCTGGTCAATACAGTGAGTGATATACATGCATTATGTAAATGGTTCTGAGTTCGGTCCCACTGCATGACACCTTGGGCAAGTGTCTTCTACTATAGCCTAGGGCCAACCAAAGCCTTGTGAGTAGATTTGGTAGATAGAAACTGAAAGAAGCCCATCGTACATATAAATATATATGTGTGTGTGTCTGTGTTTGTTCTCCCACCATCACTTGACAACCGATGTTGGTGTGTTTATGTCTCCGTAACTTATCAGTTCGGCAAAAGTGACCAATAGAATAAGTACTAGGCTTACAAAGAATAAGCCCTGGTGTTGATCTGTTTGACTAAAGGCAGTGCTCCAGCATGGTTGCAGTCAAATGACTGAAACAAATAAAAGAAAATGTATATCATCATCACTTAACATCTGTATTCCATACTGAACAGATTGACAAAATCCTATGGACCCGAAGACTGCATTGTACTCCAGTGTCTGCTTTAACATGGTTTCTGCCTTTCCTAATGCCAACCACTTTACATGTACAGGATGCCTTTTTTCATGCCACCTGTACGAGTGAAATCACCATGCAGCTTGCATGACTTTGAACCCTGAGGAGGTCATCTTTATGCGACGAGATGAGGGGTGAATGTATGAGAGAAGGACCAAAGCAGAATAGGTTTCTTGCTCTTGACATAAATATGAATGCTCACTCATATTTTATAGAAGACAGGATGGGAGTGGTCAAATGAAGCTGGAGAGTGGTAAAAATAGTAGTGATGAAGTGTTTGGGTGGACCTTCAAGATACAATGTGAATAGAAATGAGTAGGGTGGATGGAATAGGAGTGGGGGTAGGTGGAGGTTGTATGTGTGTATGGGGAGAATGAGAGATGAGTAGGAGCAACAGAATAGTAATGATAATGAGTAAACAGGAGAAAGATAAGAGAAAGATGACATGATGTTGGGTAAGTTGCAGGAGTGGGTGAGAAAGAAAGAGATAGGCATAGGGCTTGAGAGAGGTGAAGCATATGGTAGCAGAGGAGGAGAGCTAATTTGGTGTCTCAGTCTGGGTGGAGAAAACAATATTAATGGTTCTGGGTAACAAGAAAATTTAGTGGTATCAAGGAAGAGCTACCGTTGGGGAGGTGATGAGTGGTGGGGTTGCCTTGAAGGGGAAGGAAATTGAGTGAAGGGCCCATTTGCGCATAAATGCACACACACACACACACACACACACACTGCTACCAGAGTTTAGTTTTGCTATGATAGGCAAGTCTTCTAATAAACTGCATATTGTCAGTTATCTTGGTCTTACTCTTTTGTCATCTTCTCTGTGAGGCCCAAGATCCTGAGATCAACCTTCACTTTGTCTCGTGTTTTCCTGGGTTTCCTTCTTCTGTGAGCTCTATCCATATTAAGTGATTGACATGTCATTATACAGCTGTTCTTATCCATATGCATCACCTCAGCATAACAGTGCAGTCTTCTTTCTTGTCCACTATTGATTCCTCTTATGCCCAGTTTTTCTCACAACACCTACATTGCACATCCAGCAGAACATGGGTGCTTCAGTTCTTTCTGGTTTTCTCAAACCTATAACATTTAAGGCTCATGTCTCACTAGCCTGCAGCATTGTAGTTTAAACACAGACATCATACAATCTGTTCTTAACCCTAAGAGAAAGACCTTTGTTGTCAGCAGTGAATTTTCTTCAATCAATTCTTATACTGACTACTATACTTTCAGAGCAACCACATCCCTTGCTAATTACATCTCCTTTGTGTGTGTGTGTGTGTGTGTGTGTACATGCATGCACTTGTGTGTTTCTTTACTTATTCTCCAAATATTGCAAGATGCAGGTAATGACTCTATTGTCATTTCTTCTGTCAACAAATCATCTACTGGTTTTACACCTTTAAAAACTTGTGAAATAAGAGATCCTTGATTTGAAAAACAAATAAGAGTTAGTGATGGAAAAAGCATCTGGCTGTAAAAGTATACCTCAAAATATTCTTATCTGTGCTAGAGTAGAAAAACACGTAAAAACAAATTGTGGAAGTAAAATTAATGAAGATATCAGTAAAGTTTTATGGAAGGTAACAACAGCTAATGGCATACAGCCGACCCTATTGTTGATAGTTGGAAGACACTTCAGATCGCTTGTAAAGGAAAACAGTTGGATGTTTGTATATGTGAAGCTAAAACTTACAACAAAATAATACCAGTTAATGGTTTAGTTTGCTAGCAGTGAGCTTTGTTTGTAACAGCTCAGGTCTCTTGTTCAGAAATACAGCCAGCTCTTGCAATATATAGTTTCTCTGAGAGACAAAGGCAACAACTGTGTACTCCTGGTGAGTAGGGTTAGGAAGACGCCTTGTCAAGAAGGCTCCAGGTTGTGATAGACAATTTGCTGGTCTTAATTTCTCTAGATAAAGCAAACATCAAGAGCTTTTCTCATTATCTAACTGCTAAAACATATGCACAGATATTGGTAGATGTAAACTGTGTAAAAGTTCATCTTATGGATTGTATCTGTAATTCAAAAGCGCAGCCTTGTCATACTGCATCACATGGATTCTGCCTGAGAATGACATCAGGGGGACATGTGTCTGGAATGCTCGACCATATACATGCTAATTCAGTTAGCTTTATAGTTTTACTTGATCAAGCAGCTGAATACTTAAGGCCTGAAATTCTGACTGAGATCCATTTAAAAAATATGTATCACTGGGACATGTTCTGTTTCTGAAAACCATTTAACTTTGGAGGGGATTAAATGGGTCTTTCATCAGTAGGATAAGTGATGAAGTAATTGAATTCATCTAAATTATATATTCTGAGAACGGTCATAAACCACAGACTGTCAATATTTGGTTAAAATGTCATGGAATGCAAATCTTACACATCTATGTGTAGATCTAATACTAAAGTACATCAACAAACTGAACTATTTATACAATTATTTTTCAAACTACAGCAGAAATTTCTCTTTAACATGTTCATGACCATATTTCTTATGAAGTATTCTGTTTGTTTGAATTAGATTTGAAAATAATCAAGAATTTAAAGGAATCAAGTAAAATAACTTAACATTTTTATTTTCAAGCTAATGTTTAGAATGTAACTTCAAAAAAAGATTCATAGGTGAAATTATGGTCGACTATTTTAATTTAAATATCGATATTTAAATTAAAGCTTTTGTATTAATAATGAGTGCTGATCTGATACAGCTTGGTGTCAAAAGGATTAAAGCTTGATGGATTAAATTTAGCAATATGTTGAATAACTGAATTAAACAAATAACAATATGAGTGCATGTTAATACCATATAAAATGCACCTAGTACACTCTATAAAGTAATTGGTAAACAAGCAGAGAATGTACAGTTGAAAGGACTTTTGAGGCTTGTCAAGGGTATGAGAACTTCTTTGGTGCTAATACCATGATAAAATGCACCCGGTACATTCTATAAAGTGGTTGGTGGAAGTAAAAAAAATGGACATTTAGCTGTAGAAACTGTGCCAAAAGGACCAATTTCCATATACTGAAATAATTGACATGTTTTTCCAACCAGCAAATTGGTATAATTTGATTAGCATTGGGAGTTATATCATTGCTTCTTTGAATTAGTGGGAAATTTGTGACTATGTACAAGCAAACCATGATCCTCCGACTGTTTTAGGAGTGCAATAACTCCAAATAAAGAACTTATTCTAGTCATATTGAACCATCCAACTTATACCAGTATAGAAAGTAGACATAAAATGACTATGACTTATATGTCTGTCTGTCTCTCTCTCTCTCTCTCACATGTGGTTGTGTGGCAAGAAGTTTCTTTCCCAACCATGTTTCTGGGTTCAGTCTTGTGGGTGGATTTGGCTGATGAAAACTGTGTTTGTGAGTAGTTGAGTAAAAGAGACGATACAATAAGTACCAGGTTTAAAAAAGTACTGGGATTGATTTGTTTAGCTAAAAATTCTTCAAGGCAGACAGTGAAACAGATGGTGAAGCATGGTGCAGTCTTCTGCCTATCCAGCCTCTGTCCAACCGTCCAACCCATGGAAAACAGACGTTAAATAATATATAAAAGTGAAGGAGAGAGAGATTTCAATATTGGTGGCAAAGGTTTCTGTTTATCCTCCATGAGATTAACAAGTTTCTAAAAACATGTAACATATTCTGGTGATTTGGCTATTTTTTTTTTAAATATATGCTTCAGCTTGGCCGCAGTCAAATGACTGAAACAAGCAAAAGAATATATGCCTTGAATGTTTACCATTTATTTTCTTTATCTGACTGTCTATGATTTGAGGATTGAAGTTATTTAGAAAAAGCTGATTTTAATATAATCTGATATATTCCAGTGTCGCCTTACTGGCACTTGAGCCCTGTGCTAGTAGGGTGCTAAGAGCACCATCCGAGCGTGATCGTTGCCAAAGAGGCTAACTGGCTTCCATGCAGGTGGCACGTAAAAGGCACCATTCAAGCGTGATCGTTACCAGCATCGCCTTACTGGCCCTCATGCCGGTGGCACGTAAAAGCACCCACTACACTCTTGGAGTGGTTGGGGTTAGGAAGGGCATTCAGCTGTAGAAACTCTGTCAGATCAAGATTGGAGCCTGGTGCAGCCATCTGGTTTGCCAGCCCTCTGTCAAATCGTCCAACCCATGCTAGCATGGAAAGCGGACGTTAAACAATGATGATGATGATATTTATCTCTCAAACCATTTAAATAAAACACTGTTATAACTTTTATGGAGATGTACTTGCATAGCGAGTGACTTGATCTGAGAGCGTGTGCTGGAACGAAAATAATTGCAGCGTGGAAGGTGTTTATAAGCCATTTAAGAAACACACAAAACCGTTAGATTCACTTCAACATTTAAGTTTAATTTGTCAAAATATTTCGTCTCTTTGAGACCGCGACCTGTTTGCTGACAAAACATCGTGCTGCATCTCTGTTATAACTCCCAATGGGAATTGAATTATATTAATCTACTGATGGGGCAAACCTGCTATTTTAGCAAATGGAAACTAGCCTTTTCTTTGAACTAAGCCTGTAAATGTCAGCTGCTGATATATAATGAGTCTAAATCGACAAACAGGTCTCTTTAGTTCTTTCTTCCTAGGTCTTACCCTCTGTGGTAAGTGGAAGTTTAATACTCTATAGTGATTGCTATAGAAGAAAATCAACACTAAAAACAACATTAAATGAAAGGTAGTGTTCTAGCATGGCCTTTGACATGATAGCTAAAAGATATTTTTTTTAGGAAGTTTCTTTCTGTAAATATTATTCAGTCTGTCAAAATGAGTGATATTTTCAACTTATTTATTTGTCTTACAATCAGAAGTTCAAATTTTAGTAGAATGATTCATCTAGTTAGTATAAACAACAATTGACTGTTAAAATAAAAGAAACTTGAATAGAAATACTAAAGCCTAACAAGAAAATCACAGAAGATGATCTAACATTTCTATACAGATTTTAAATTGTTAGTACTTGCTTTGCATAGTGGCTATATATGCTACACCACAATAGGAAACGGAAAAATTAAAGGCTGCTTAAACATTCAGCATTCACATTATTCTATCAAAAGTAATACTTATTTTATTCATGTTCATCATCATTATCATTTAATGTCCATTTTCCATGCTTGCATGGGTTGGATGGCTTGACAGGAACTGGTAAGGTCAGTAGTGGTTCAGTTAGTAGAGCATCAGATTTTGATTCACAGTGTTTTGAATTAATCATGCATTACTTTGAGGTATTGAGATTTTGATGAGATAACTGTTAATTTTTAGAATGATATTGTAGGATTGGTATGAGAGGCCAAATCTGGCCAGTTTGAACATAAAACAAATAAAATATGGTCACTTTAAATGCCAAAGTTAGGCAGAAAACATTTGAATAACTGAGAATAAAATTTAAGTCCTGGTATGTTTACTACCTCAAAATCTTGACAAAATTGAGACCAAAAGAAAATATGTATATTGTCATTTAGTTAATAACCTACCTTTCTTTAGAAAAGTTTATTTTAAGACATGTTTAAATTTATACCTGTAAGAAACATAAAAAATATAACTTTTTTTTTATGATTCTGTAACATGGTAAATGGTAAAGATAGGATTAAGTAGTCATCAGTTGGATGTATCCTTCTTCATGCCTGAAGATTTTTGACTTTTCAATGCTGCCACACAAACTTAATTAACCCTTCAACATTCAGATTATTCTGTTAAATACAATGCCTTTTCACGCTGTTTCGAATTAATCATGAATTATCTTGTAGCTTCAAGATTCTGATGATGTGGCATTTTGTTTTTAGAATGACATTGTAATGTGTTAGTAGCCAGATTTGGCCAGTTTGAACACAAAACAGAGTATTTTGGCTGGATATTGCTGGTTTAAATGCTAAGGAGTTAAAGGTGACTAGGTGAATTTTTACCAGATGAATAGACTGGAACAATGTGAAGTGCTTTGCCCAAGGAAACAGTGTGCCTCTTGGACAGGAAATTTAACCCCTGACTTTATGACCAAGAACCCAATTGCCTAATCACTTGGTTATGTGCCTTTTCAGTCTGCTGCTCAAGGAACCATCAATAAAAAGTAACTGTTTTTTCAGTTGTTGGTATTTTTCTTAGCAATGATTGCATAAAATATCATTGTCATTGAAATGTCAGCAGCAGTATTATTGGTATCTAAAGACCTAAATAAGTACACCATTTAATATCTGAAAGAATTTAGATAGTTAACAGCTCAAATTAAATTCCATTACCCCACTGAGAATGAGTATTTTAAGAAACTTGTATTGCTTTTGTAAACTTGTCATAAACCCCATACCTAGAATCAACCAATTATGTGCAACTGAAGCCATGCTGACTTTGATAATGGACTTTTTGTCCTCAGCCTACAATTTGTATGTCACAAACAAGGCACCTGTCATTGAGTTATCGTCTGTTGTTTTTAATTGAATGACTATTTCCCCTGTTACATTAGATAATATCTTTTTAATATAAGGCAATTTTTAACAAATGATCAAGACTAATTTATTACATTGTTTAAATGACTTATCTTTACCCAATCTTCACAGTGGTTGCTTAACTCTCACTAATTTCCTTTCTCTCACTCTACCCCACCAATTTTTGTAGTTTTCACAATTTAGCAATATTTCTTATTGTTCAAGTAAATGGTGGTTATGGTTGAAAAAACATCCTGCTACTAAGTTATCTCTTTTTTGACCAAAGAAACCTGGATCAACTAAGTTACTCTTTGCTACGTGTAGCACAATTTCTGTTTATGTATGGTACTCAGTCATAAACATTCTAGTTCAGACAGCCATGGTCTTATTTTCTTAGGAGTGTGCTGGCCTACATAGACTTCCTCATTGATTCTATTATTTTAGAGTAATTTGTATATGTTAGAGATCTAAGACATATCCTTTAGATATAGTGGATTAACCTGCTGTGAAATCAAGTAAATTTGCCTTTATTACCTGACTATCTTTTTAGTAAATTTACAAACATCAGTTGGACAGATATGGTTATATGAAATTAATGGATTAGTCAGGATTGCCATACAAACTACTTGAACATCTCCAGTTAGAAGGAAAAATACCCAAAATAGTACTAAAAATGATCCAAGAAGACCTGGGAAATATTAAGATAACCATTATCAATGTTAAACATCTGGCAAAGAAAACAGATGTGATAGAAAATATGGCTGATGTTTACTGAAGCTAGAGGGGATTAGATTTAGATTCCTAACTACTCCCACATTTTGTGGTGCAGTGTAACCAAAAGCGGGTATCTTATAGTCATGATTCATATTGAGCCCTTCTGGGTATTAGCGCGCGTCTACGATGAGTCTATGATTTAAAAAAAAATGAACCATCATTTTTTTCCCATTTTTAATGCATTTTTTTTGCTATTATATAAGGGAAGTAACTCTCTAAAAATGTATTATTAAATCTCAGAACGTAAAAAGCTACAGTAACACCCCCCTTTGTGGTTAGCCATATTGAGATGGCTATTATACTTTACATCTCTAAAAATGCTTATATAGTTATTTCCCTTACAAACCCGAGCAACGCCGGGCGATACTGCTAGTTAATTATAAACTTTAAATAGCTAACATTTAGCTGAACAGTAATGCTTTTAAATCACATAGCCATTTACTTTAGTGTGTGTGTGTGTGTGTACATATGCATGTGTATCATTCATGAGATTTCACATGCTTTTTGCTAACCTAGTTATTTTATAACCAGCCTCCTACAGACTCCATATGCTATGTCTTTGAATAAACACAACCTCAAGTGCAGAGTAATGAATTACTGTCATTATAGTTCCTTGTTAGTAACATGATAACTGTTCAAAAATTTGCTGTTATATACAAAAATGCAAGTTGACATGTATGTAAACTTAGACGCATTGCATATAAACAATTTTTGTTTATTTCAATACCACATTGTATTTATGGCAGATACTGAACTTACAACTCTGCCCTTGATATGGTACTGCTCTATTTTATATAAGTATAGATCCAGCTCCTACTTTCATTCTGTATGAGTGGCTAGCATATATAAAAATCCATCAGTATGTAAGAGTTCTTCCAGAACATGTACTTCCAAATCAACAACTTCTATAGTTTGAAACTGGGATTGTAAAAAATGCAAAAAAAATATAGTAACACAAATTATGAAGGTTTTTTTTACTGGTTTTCAGTAATGTTTGATTAAAATTTTATTAATAGATAACATTAATTAAGTGTTAAGTGTGAAAATAAACCTACAAAGCTTTCTTTATTAGAAAACCCCCCACTCCTCCTACAAATGTATCTTGAACCAAACTTCCTTTTCATCTACAAATGTCAGTTTTGTCTGTATGGCAAAATTGATGAAACTCAGTTTTATACCCTGTTTAACAATTTCAATAACTACAAGAAACTAAAACTGCTTTCAACCTGAAGGCATGGAATTTGTTAAAGTCACCATTCTTACTAAAATATTCTAAAATACTGTTAGACATTTTCACATGTTATATTCATTTTAATTGATGATAATGCCTTCTATGAAAATAACTAAACTGTCATCTGGCTAACAAGTTTCATGGTAATCTTTTACCCTTTAGCATTCAGATTATTCTGTCAGTTATAATGCTTATTTATTTACATCGTTTTGAATTAATCCTGCATTATCTTGTAATTTCAAGATTTCAATGATATATTATTTTTCCAATGACATTGTAAGGTAGGTGTGAGAGGCTAGATCTAGCATAAACTAGGTAGAATATTTGGGCCTATTACGGCTGGTTTAAATGCTAAAGGACAGTTTTTTTTGTTTTGTTTTTTTTGTTTCTTAGCTAAATATCAATAAACACACTTGTTCTATATGTTTAGTTCATGTTAACAATAAAATTATTAACTTACACTTATTTAAGTGTCAATACAAACAGCTGTTGTAAAGAAAGGATCTTGTTTATTGTAGGGATTGCAATAATCTCCATTGAATATATGGTCTGAGTTATGAAACCATACTTTAGTCGTCATCATCATCATCATTGTTTAACGTCTGCTTTCCATGCTAGCATGGGTTGGATGATTTGACTGAGGACTGGCGAACCAGATGGCTACACCAGGCTCCAATCTGATCTGGCAAAGTTTCTACAGCTGGATACCCTTCCTAACACCAACCACTCCGAGAGGTAGTGGGTGCTTTTACGTGCCACTGGCACGAGGGCCAGTCAGGCAGTACTGGCAATGGCCATGCTCAAATGGTGTTTTTTACGTGCCACCTGCACTGGCACCGACCTTGCTTGAATGTTTTTTTTCACATGTCACCGGCACAAGTGCCAGTAAGGTGACACTGGTAATGATCACGCATGAATGGTGCTTTTTATGTGCCACCAGCACGGAAGCCAGTTAGCTGCTCTTTCAATGATAACATTCAGATGGTGCTCTTAGTGCTCCACTAGCACAGATGCCAGTCATCGAATTTAATTTCAATTTCAATTTGACTTGCCTCAACAGGTCTTCGCAAGCAGTTTAATGTCCAATAAAGGAAAGGTACACATAAGTGAGCTGGTTACACCCCTGGTATAGGCCATGAGGTTATGGTCTCACTTGGCTTGCCGGGTCATCTCAAGCACAGCATATTTCCAAAGGTGGTCACTAGTCATTGCCTCGGTGAGGCTTAATGTTTGAAGGTCATGCTTCACCATCTCATCCTAGGTTTTTCTGGGTCTATCTCTTCCACAGGTTCCCTCAACTACTAGGGTGTGGTACTTTTTCACACAGCTATCTTCATTCATTCTCACCACATGACCATAGCAGCACAGTCGTCTCTCTTGCACACCACATCTGATGCTTCTTAGGTCCAACTTTTCTCTCAAAGTACTTACACTCTGTTGAGTATGCAAACTGACATTACTCATCCATCGGAGCAAACTGGCTTCATTCCTTGCCAGCTTACGCATGTCCTCAGCAATCACAGCCCATTTTTCACTGCCATGTAGCATGGCTGTTTGTACACATGCATCATACAGTCTACCTTTTACTCTGAGCGAGAGGCCCTTTGTCACCAGCAGAGGTAAGAGCTCGCTGAACTTTGCCCAGGCTATTCTTATTCTAGCAGCTAGATGAATTGTAAAAAATGCAAAACACCCTCCCCTGCTATTGACTTGGTCACCTAGATAATGGAAGCTATCAACTACTTTTAGTTTTTCTCCCTGGAATGTGGCGGAAGTTGTTCTCTGCACATTTTCAGTGTTTATTGCTCCTGAGCATCTGCCACATACAAAAACTATCTTCCCAGTTAGCCTTCCTTTGATATTACTACACCTATTAACAGGAGAACCCCACCCTTTTCTGTCCAAGACTCCCTGCCTAGAGGATTGATAATGATCATGATGTCCATGCTTAGGCTAGAGCAAAAGTTGTGTACCATGATCTGTTGGCAGCTGTCTCATTAAAATGTGAATATATTCTTAGTTTTATTCTACAATAGACTAGCACACAAACACCATCTCCAGTTTTATTTGAAAAATCTCTTAGCAATAGTTTTAGATTGTGAAAGTGTCACTTGAGCTAGTTTACAAAACAATACAGACCCTTGTTACAAAATTATGAAATTTTTTTTCTGCTTTTGTTTTGGATATAATCAAGGTTGTATTTTATTGGTTTCAGTCATTAGACTGTGACCTTATTGGGGGACCATCTCCAATTGTTTTCATCAGATCAACCCGCCTCAGTATTTAGTCTTTGGAACTTGTCTCTATTTAAGGAAGTAAATACCTTTCAAAGTATTCACATGCACACACACACACATACTCTCTCTCTCTTTCATACACTTTCACACACTCTCTTACCCTCTCATACACTTTCACACTCTCTCTTACCCTCTCACATTCCCCTTTGTCTCTCCACACATTAACACACACACACACTAGTTGATTCAATCAAGGCTTTAGTTGAAGACATTTACCTAATGTACATACTGTGGAGTCAAACCTACCTACACGCTCTTATAAGAGGAGCCATTTTTTTATATTGATATGGTTGGGTCTGCCTTGCCACATATATTAACTACATTAATTGCACAGTTGGAACAAATATTATCATTAATCAATTGTTCTGACCAATTTCTAAAACCAGTGATATGAAAGAACTACTGTGTTCTTTATTCATGTACTATAACCATGCTTTTATAATCCATTTTATTCTATACTGCATTACTTATCCAAGTAAGTCTAAAATGATTGTCTTAATTATGACAATCATTAGAATATAGAGGCATAATTCTTGTATTGTCAGAGTAACTAAGAACAGTGACATAGTACCAGCCAACTGAATGATGTAGTACAAAGCAAATTATGTTTAGAAACTATATTCTGATTCATTGAGGAAATATTTTTAAATTTGGCTTTCACATCTGAAGTGGATATCAGATGTCTTAATGTAATTGACAGAATATTCTGCATTTAGTGCTGAGTATTGTGAAGGTGCATGGGTCAGTGGTTAGAGTGTCGGGCTCACAATTATGAGATAATGAGTTGGATTCCTGGGCTGGGCTGTGTACGTTCTTGAGCAAGACACTTTATTTCACATTGCTCCAATTTACTCAGCTGTAGAAATGAGTTGTGATGTCACTGATGCCAAGCTGTATTGGCCTTTGTCTTTCCCTTCAATAACATTGGTGGCATGGAGAGGGGAGACTAGTATGCATAGGTCACTTTTGGTCTTCCATAAAGAGTCTTGCCCAGACTTGTGCCTCGGAAGGTAACCTTTTAGATGTAATCCTATAGTCATTCATGACCGAAGGGGGTCTTTACACTTTACCCTTACTCTCAATACTGAATATCTTGCATTTGGTCTTATAATCAGAGTCTCTGTCAGTCAGGTTTGACCATGTATTTGCACCTGCATGCAAGTCTCCCCTTCCCATGCCATTGATGTTATCCAAAAGAAAGACTTCTGCTTTAAGACCAATACACCTTGCTACTAGTATTATTGCAGGCATTGCTGTCAGAATGCAAAATGCCAGAACAGAAACTGCAAAGCATCTGAGTCAATGCTCTAGCAGTTTTGCCAATCCATTCCCCTGGGTTGGTACTTTTTTCTGTGTTGGCAAATTGGACACAGGTTTAAATTTCCTTAAACTGGTGAGGTCAGTGAAGAGGTCATGACTTTTGCAAAAGAGAATAATAATGAATAACTCTTTGCTAAATAGTTAAATAATAGCTAATTGCCATCTGGTTGATTGGCATGTTTGAAGTATTACTGCTAACATTGGCCTTATTACAGCTGATGTTCTTGTATTTAACATTGGAAATCCTGTAAATAAATATTACTTGTTCAACCTATATTGTAGAGGTAGGTTGAGTTATGTCATTTCAGATAATACAATGGCAATAGTTATATTCTAAATTTAGAAAGAAAGCCCAAACTATGTATTTTACACATTGTAGTGTCTAGCATCTATAATACAGCAAGTTGAAGATCTTGGGTTAATTGTGATTCTCCTTGCAATTAATAAACAAAAGTTCCCTCAATGAATGTTTAAAATCTAAAACAGTGACAAGCAGGAGAGATAACTTCAGTGAGAGAAACCAGTCAAAATATTTGGAAATAAACGTTAGTGTCATACTGTGTTTCTTTGTAGATAGAAAAAAAAAGACCCCTCCCCTCATATGATTGAAAAGGACCTTGTAAAACCAGCAATATAGTCTATATTATGTATGGAGATGATGATGTTAAGAAGTTGCAGTATATTCCATTGTCAAATGATATCATCAATAGTTATATTGGCTATATTTTTTGAATTCTTAAAGAGCAAGTGATTTCTATAATAAAAGCAAGTTGAGATGCTAGTATTCAGCCCAATGAATAAACTGATATTAGTAAAGATATCCAATTTATTGAGGTGACAAAAACACGGAAAGAATTTTGTTCTACAAAATAATTTTTACTTCAACATTTGAAAACTATGTTTTTGAAATGGTGCTACATATAAAGCACGCATGCCATGCTGGTACCACATTAAAAAACACCCAGTACACTCTAAAAAGTGGTTGGCATTAGGAAGGGCATCTAGCCATTGATACAATGCCAAAGCAGACAATTAGAGCCTGGCACAGCTCTCTGGCTTGCCAGCTCCTGTCAAACTATCCAACCCATGCCAGCATGGAAAATAGACATTAAATGGTGATGACGAGAAAAGGGAATAAGTTGGAGTAAAAGCTTCAGTATATGTATCAATGATGCATCAGCAATACTTTGAGCGTATCAAGAATTTTGTGGAAAAGTAAAGGAGTTTAATCCTCAAATTAATGTTTTCTTCTGTCTTTTTTTTTTTTTATAAAAAAAAAAGCTTGCTTCAAGAAGTTAACCATTAGGATTGTATTTCATAATGTCACTGCTCAAACTATAATCTTTATAAATCCCAAATCTCAACAGAATCTTTGGTAATTTTTTCTTTGCCAGTCAGATCTAAATATGAATTGCTTATTAAGTTACTCACACTTAATAGGAAAAGTTCTGCAGTGAGTCACATCACTATGAAATAAAATGGTCATGTTTTTATCTGAAAATATACTGCTTTGGTTTAAAGACTTTTAGATTCCAAGCAATACTTCAGTTTGTTTTTGTGATATTTTTCTTGACTGAATGGCTTAAATATCTTTCTACAAGGACATGAGCAAACAATTATTGGCTTGATGAAGAAAATGAATAAATGTATGCATTTAAACAAGAATTCAAATTGTGGAATGTAGAAGAAATGTATCTTTTCCAGCAATTTATTGAAAGACTATTCTGATAATAATTTCAATAATGTCCAGAATATAATTTTTAAGCATAGTGCAAAATTGATACCAGAGTCTTAAGTGGTTTGCTCTAAATCATATATGATTAATAAATTTTTAGTTAATCATAGACAGAATAGTTCCTATCTCTGAAGAAGTGTTCTCAAGAAACTTCGTAAAAAATGACAAATATTTAAAAATTAATATAACTTTTTTGCCATTAAAGACACTTGAAATTTAATTATACGTTTGGTCGATTTGATTAAATACAGATGTCTGTGGATATCAAATGGAAAGTTTTTTTTCCTTTTACTTGAGATGATAATGGCTTAAAGATAGAAGGGTATTGTTGGTAGATGAAAATATCAAATTTGATATTGAAAACTGTTCGTGTTTACTACCTCCTTCACTGTTAGTGTTTATATCTTTTATTGTTTGGTTGTTGTTTATCCTCTGGGCAGACCTTTTATCAAAGACATTTTAGCTCTGGTAACCTGGTCTTTCAGGCTTAGGTTATCTCTGGCTGCATTATCCAATATGTTCTCTTTATTTTTGAAAGATGGCAGGGGTGTTTTGAGGGATTTGACTGCTATTTTTAGTTGGTGGAATGACTTTGGAGAAGTATTGGCCTAATCAATTGCTTTTCTAATTTAGTGAAAACCTTTTTTTTTTTTTATAATTTTTGATTTGGAGTATCAAAAATATGTCATACTGTAATCAACTCTGAATTATGTTACACACACTCTACTCTGAAATTGTTGACTTTGTGCTTGAATGGGATGGAGAATGGTGTACTTCTTTCACCATCAAGTTATTTGATATAGGAAGAGTGTGGTAGCTAAAAGTGTCAAATCTGATCAGTTTGAAAAGTCTTCACTCACTGAAAGTAGCAGGCAAAACATAGAACTTATGTCTAATGTTGTACTTTGTATTAAAATTTATTGATGCTTTGTATTTAAGGACTATGGTAGGGGTAATGTTTTTTTAAATGCTGTTAGAGTATTATTGACATGATAAGGGACAAAAAAAAACCCCTGAAAAATTGTAAATTTGTCACTTGTCGCTCACTACTTCAAAGGTTTTAATTTCTAAGGTGTTAGTCTTAACTGATTTGTTTTGCTTATTCTAGTGTACTTGATCTACTTTTGTTGCTATCAAAGGTATATAATCTTTGTTTATTCAAATTAAAGAATTTTTTTTTTCTCCATAACCATACACAGCGTAAGAAGCTGCTTGACTGTTGTCATAAATTTGTCATCTTACTAAACACCGAAAATAGATCACATAAATTTTATATATCATTTTACATGATTTTTGTGGTTTAACATATATTTTCCAGCTAACACTAGTCAGATGTAGTTGTATAAAAGTAAGTTTTCATAATTTTTACGTTGTTTTCTCTATAACTTATAAGGCTTAACTTCAAGTTCATGAAACAGTATAGACTTTTTGTTCTGTACATTAACAAAGAAAACAAAATTGTTAGTCCGTTTGAGTACAACCTGAAGTATTACAGTTTTTTTTTTTTGTAGCACATGAAATTATTTTAATTTGGGAAACTTTATAAACTACAGACCACCACTAATTTATACAAATTCTGTTGCTGAATATTCCAAGACCTGATGTACTTCATTTCAAGTAGTTGTTGTTTGAACCCAGATCAGCCTTGATCAAATATATTGCTGATCAAAGGTATTTTAGCTATGACCATCACATAAATTTTCTTCTCAGATTCACATAAAAAAAAATGCGGTGTAAATCTATGTTGATATATCAACAAATTGGATCTTGTTCGTTTACTTCTATCTTTTGGTGCTTTACAACTGATATTATTACCTCTGTAGTGCTCTATTTTATAATATACTTACCTTCACAATTAGCTTTCTACTTCCACTGTGAGTGATACTAGCAACGTATGTTTAAAGTGATATTATACTGGAGTGAGTTTGATTTCAAGTCTGTTTAACTAGAAAGCTTGCTAATCAGATAGCCTACTTATGAGAGAAAGAGAGAGAACGGGAGGTATGAAGGTCGGTTAAAGAGGTTATAATAAATAGCTCCACATACACACACTCACATACAACATATCTAGTACTGTTTAAGTTGCACTGACACTTTCTGCTGGGTGTGTATAGAAACCTGTTTCCAACAATCTGAAAGCACGACATACCACTATACTGTTATTAGGTGCACACCTACACCTATTTTCTTTTTTTTTTCTCACTCTCTCTTTCATTCATTCATTTGTTAGAATAAGACTAATCTGTATGATACCCTGAATTATACCAATGACAAATTTTTTATAGGTCTTGGAATAATTTATTTGTTCTGATTAATTCATACCTGAGAGTATATCAATGAGTATATAAAACTGTTGACAATACCTATGCATCAGCGCACATGTACAATGCTAACATCAATTTTTGTTCGATAAAATATAACACAATGTATTCTAAAAATACTCTTCATGGCTGCTAACATGTCCTTCTTGAAAAAGCTAAACTCCATACTGCATATTAAGCTAAATGATATTTTGGTTTACATTGTTTTGCTAATAATAAAAATAATAATAGAGAGAGAGAAAAAGAGACTTTTATACTTTTGAGTTTTTTGGTTGGCAGGATCAATCATTTATCTTCACTGTGCATTCTTTGAGGTTGAGGTCTCTGAATTATTCCCTGCAATTTTATACATTTATATTCAAACAAAAGAGGAAAAAAAAAATGAATTCTAAGGTGGTGGTTTGGTAGTCATTAAAATATTGGATAGAATGCCTTAACAGGATTTGTTTTAGTTTTCTGTACCTAAGTTCAAATTCCACAAAGATCAGCTTTACCTTTGATCCTTTTGAGTTCAATAAATAAGTACCAGTCAACTTTCTCTCTCTCTCTCTCTCACACACACACACATATACACACAATGGGCTTCTTTGTGTTTCCATCTACCTAATCCACTCACAAGGTTTTGGTCAACTGGAGGCTATAGTAAATGACACTTGCCCAAGGTGCCACACGGTTGGGAGCAGACTTCTTGTCATCCAGCCACATGTGTCTTAAATAAATGTTTGACTTAAATTAAGTAGTATTTTGATTATTAATTACAATTTTGTTGATTGATATTGGGTAACTAAGCAGTACTTTTGAATGGACAATAATTATATAACTTTTAAGGTTTGAAATAGTTTCACAAATGAATTATCAAACTAAAATTGTTGCACAAGAACAGCTGCATAAAGAAGTGTCAATCTGTAACTGTGCAGGGAACCTGTGGAAGGGGTGGACCCAGGAAGACTGAGAGGTGGTGAAATATGGTCTTTGGATGTTGAGTCTCATGGAAGTGATGACAAGTGACCAAGTCTTGTGGCATTTTGCTGTGCTTGAGAAGACCTGTCAAGCTAAGTGAAATCATAGTTGTAGCCAGTGTCAGTGACAGATGAAAGGCACCTGTGCCAGTGATGCAGGGAAGACACTCTTGTTGGTGACACGTAAAAGCACCCATGCCGGTGGTACGTAAAAGGCACCCATGCCGGTGACATGTAAATGCCAGAGATACATAAAAGACACTCAGTACGCTCTGTGGAGTGGTTGGTGTTAAGAAGGGCATCCAGCTATAGAAACCAAGCCAAGATAGATTAATTCTTGGTGCTGTTCTCTGGTTTACCAGTTCCAGTCAAACCATCTAACCCATGCCAGCATGGAAAATGGATGTTAAATGATGTTGATCTACTTTTCTAAGTCAGCATATGTGACAGATAGGCGTTAGCCGTTTAAATATTTCAATACTGTTGAAGCGATCATTCTGCACAGAAATGTCTTTCACCTTTAACTGCTCAGCTTGATGTGGGGGTGGTACCCACTATGAACAGAGACATTAACACTGCCTTCTTATGTATGTTCTCTTTTCAAAAATGTCCTATTTTGTAGGCGTGTGAATGGTTTGTTCACTGTTCTGTAGTAGACCATGACATACGAAACGTGATCAAGCTGGGCTGATCACTCTGATATTGTTTGAAAACTGGTTTAGCTAGTTATTGTAAGGCTTTGTGAGTTAGTTATTAATGGGACGATGATATCAAATAATCTGTATGAATGTTAAGTTGACACATAGTACTTTAAGGTGGTAGATAGCTGAGAGGCATGTCAAAGAAGGCATGTAGTAATGAGGGTTAATGAAAAGTATAGACATTAACAGAAATATAATATAATAAGACAGGGTGGAGCTTAAAGAATGAATTGCAAATTGAAGCTGATAAAAGCATATATTGGGATAAATGGCCTGCGAAATCTTAGTTGTTTTAGTCTATATCTGATTCACAAATTGTGATTGCATGAAAATTGTATACTTCTGTTGATACAGTTTGAAATGAAACAAGGAGCGCTCCCCTGGAAAAGACACACACCCTTTGTGTGTGTGTGTGTGTGTGTATCATCATCATCATCATTTAATGTCTGCCTTCCGTGCTGGCATATACATATATATGTATGTATATGTGTACACATACTTCATTCTCCTTAACCTAACTGGAATCGGTATAAAACTGATACAATCCCTAGAGATAATTTAGCCAGCAAATTAAGCAAAATTGCAAATAATTAAATGTAACATAGAATTTAATTATTATGAATAGCAATATAACAAAAGTAAATTATTTGTATTAAATGGATGGTATTTTCTCTTTGCTGATATAATTTATAACAAATGATATCCTTTGCCACTTTTACCTGTGTATGTAGTCACATACAATTAGTTTCGTATGAAATCACTCACCCACACACTCCCACTTCTGGTCCACGAATGTACTCTCGTTTTTGTTCTCCCTCTCTCTCTCTCTCTCTTACTTTCTCCCCCTCTCTTACTGTTGTTACAGTGGCCTTTGCTCCTCAGAGCTGACTGGTTTCTTGCCACCTCCACTCAAGTACTCTTGGCTCACTCGTCTCTTGTTCCATCACCTATAAAGTGCATTGTACCCACTTCCAGGAACTGCATTAACCACTATACTCAATCTTTTAGTTCTCTGGAATTCTACTCTCTAGGAAAAATATAATTAATAAATTATTGATGTTGCTTATTTCCTTTATCTTTTGAAACTTTTTAAGTTATATATTTATGGGATCATTGAACAAGATTGAAAAGTATAACCATCCGCAGAAATACAAACCTAGAAGGACTGGGGAAAGTGGTTTGTGAAGGAAATGGAGGTGAACTCAATCTGAATGAGAAATGAGTGAGTCAAGAATGCCTGAAGAGTCTTTATATAACGCAAGAGACTAGCCAACCCTGTTCATCACATGTCACTAGTGTAGCTCTAGAAAAGGCACACTGGAGGGTCATTGGGTCCACAAGCCATTATTTGAGGTGTGTTGGTGAACAACTCTCATGCTAATCAAATGAATTTCTAAATTTGTGTGTAAATTTCCTTGCAAAACAGTGACACTCTTTTGAGATGCTTAAGAATTTCAAACACAAGATGAAAATTTTTTATGTGACATTTAGATTCTATGAGATGTCAAATGAGAGAGGATGTTTTGCACTACTTTGATACATCATTTGTTAAGGTTATTTCTACAGATATTCTATACAAATTATACCCAGCACTGATTTTTGCTACCACGTTTCATATACGAGATGTTAGATGTATACAAATAATGATATCATCATCATTGTTTAACATCTGCTTTCCATGCTGGCATGGGTTGGACAGTTTAACTGAGGACTGGCAAGCCAGCAGCTGCACCAGGCTCCAGTCTGATCTGGCAAGGTTTCTACAGCTGGATGCCTTTCTTAACGCCAACCACTCCGAGAGTGTAGTGGGTACAATCAGGCAGCACTGGTATCAACTGTGCTCAGATGGTGCTTTTTACTTGCCACCAGCATGCGAGCCAGTCAGGCAGCACTGGTATTGACCACATTTGACTGGTGCTTTTTATGTGCTGCCGGCATGAGAGCCAGTTAGGCAGCACTGGCATCGACCACACTCGAATGGTACTTTTTATGTATCACCATCCACTGGCATCAGTCATGCTCAGATGCTGCTTTTTACTTGCCACCAGCATGGGTGCCAGTCAAGCAGCGCTGGCATTGGCCATGAAAACGATTTCACTTGACTCAACAGGTCTTCTCAACCACAGCATATTGCCCAAGATGAAAAATGGGTAATGGTCATATGTGCCATATTTCAGGGAGTTTTTCCCCTTCATCAGCACCCATCTAACCCATTAATCATTTTTGAACACATTGCTTAAATAGCCACTATATATATAGTGGTGAATGCTCCTGGAAGCTGGTAGTATGTAAATACTAATGATTTGTAGGCACATGGTATGTCATAACGCAATCATAATATACTATAAAGTATAGCAAATGTTTTTATGAGTCAGTACCGTGTTCTACTGCATTATGCCCATCACCCATTTTTCATCTTTCATCTCATTGTTTGTTTACATCTGATGTCATCTCGTATATGAAACGTAATAGCAAAAATCAGTGTTAGTTATAATTTCTATAGAATATCTGTAGTAATAACCTGAACAAATAATGTAAAGTGCAATGACAAGAGACCAAGACCTTTGGAGATATGTTGTGATTAAGAAGACCTGGCAACTAAAGTGAGATCACAGCTATGGTTGATGCCAGTGTTGCATGTCTGGTCCATTTAAAAGTACTCTTGATGCATTGGGCGATATGATATGCTTGAGAAAACCTGTTGAGTCAACTAAAACCAAAATCGTAGCTGTGGCCAATGCCCCCTGACTGGCTCCTATTCCAGTGGCATGTAAAATGCATCATCCGAACATGGTCGATGCCAGCACCTCCTGACTGGCTCCTGTGCTGGTAACATGTAAAATGCACCATCCAAATGTGGTCGATGCCAGGTCCGCCTGAGTGGCTCCCATGCCGGTGACAGATAAAAAGTATTATCCAAATGTGATTGATGCCAGGCTCATCTGACTGGCTCCTGTGCCAGTGGCATGTAAAAAGTACCCACTACACTCTCAGAGAGGTTGGCGTTAGGAAAGGATTCAGCTGTAGAAACATTGCCAGATCAGTTTGGAGCCTGGTGCAGCTACTGGCTTTCCAGACCTCAGTCAAACTGTCCGACTGATGCTAGCATAGAAAGACGTTAAATGATGGTGACTCTGCTAACACAGTAGAACATAGTATTGACTTCTAAAAGATGTTCAATATACCTTACAGTATTTTATGGTTGCATAACGAAATGCCACATACCTACAAATCATTAGTTTGGATACAATATTCTCAATAATGGTGAAAGCTCTAAATTGAGCGTGGTTCATTGGGTATGTAATAATTGGCTCTGAAAGTTAGATTAAGATATTGCATTAATTTATAAAGTGTTTGTGATGAATAGTTGTAGAAAATGTGGAAGAACACATTGAATCATGTAGTCTTTGATACCCTACATCAGAATAAAAGATGGGATCAGACATGATAGTCATGACTGAATCTAGAATGACTTTAACTATAGATTTCTTTAATGAAGGACAGTCTGAAGTTAAATTAGAAAAAATATACTCTGAGGTCAAAATCATTTGGCTGACCTAGTACTAAACAACAACAAGACCAATAACCTAACAGTTAGTTTCATATTAGATATTTATCTTCTTGCCTGAGGCAAGCTTGTTGGAAACAGTCTCATCTGATCATTTGTTTGGAAATAGTTTTTCAGTGTTTTGTGAGTTACCTTTTTAGTATAGGCGTTCATGCAGATAGTCATATGTAGGTCATTGGATATCAGATTGGTCATTTTCTATTGCTGTCATAGATGTCAATTTGAATTCCAGTGATTGATTACATACTGCACCCAGCTTTTACTTTCGGTAACCTGTTGTCATACTGTACAAGTTTGACCATAAGCTGATTGTTGCAAACTTTCTAGTAGTTCATTCTGAAAAGCTGCCAATTGATCTTTTTTTTCATTTTTTTAATGTAATCTTGAATTAACATGCTCATCTCATGGTTAAAACACAGCAGTACAAAACTTTCTAGTGTAAAAAAGAATTATTTTGTCATTTAACAGTATATAATTAAGAGCAACCCCACCAAGCTTGCTTGGTATTGGGTTATCCAATAAATGTGTTTTTTTTATATTTCTTTTATTTTTCAAAATTAAGATTAAGTTCTTTTGTAATCTAAAATATACTCTCCTCCATTTTCTACAATGCTCTTCCATCTATCTGGTAGACTTGCAAGGTCCCTCTTCCAAAATTCACTTGTCCGTGACAAAAAATACTCCTCCAGTACTATTCTGATTTCATCTACAGAATTCATATTTTTTCTGACCAAATGATTTTGAAGACTGCGGAATAAATGATAATCAGATGGGGCAATGTCTGGCAAATATGGTGGGTAGGGCATTGTTTCCCATTCAAACTGCTTCAGTCTTTGGAATGACATCCTTGCTGTATGTGGCCAAACACCTTTCTTCTTGAAACCAAAGTTGGTCGTTTTTCTTCTAGTGCTGACTTAAACTGCTCAAGCTACTCGCAGTAGATCTCCTTTATCTTTTGGTTTGGGTTTAAAGTTCAAAGTGGACTAAACTTTTCATTTCCCACCAAACAGATAACGCCTTACGTGGGTGAAGACTTTCTTTAGCCTAGAGTGTTGGTAGTTCCCCTCTCTCTACCCTCTGTCTTCGGCATTTGACATTTTTATAGAGAACCCATTTCTCATCACCATTTGGGTCCAAAAAAGATTCATTTGTGAGACGTGACAGCAAAGAAGAGCACACTTTCACTCTCTGCACACGATTAAACTTGGAAAGTTTGTGAGGAACTCATTGACCCAATTTGCTGACTTTTGTGATGGTACACAAGTGTCGATGAATGGTTGAATGACCAAATTCAAGCTTCTCTGCTAGTTCCTCAACAGTTACAATAGGATTTTTTCCCACCAGGGTTTGCAGGACGTCCTCGATGAGCTCTGCAGATCTTCCAGTATGAGGCTGTAGTTTTTGGCTTGGAATTTCTGGAACTACCATTGTCACTGGCTTATGCTTATTGTCTGATCCACATATACTGCATTAATACTCCTTGTACTTTCTGTTGCGTTGTTGCTTTTATTGACCTAATAAAGCAAAATATGCTGAATATATTCATTTGTCACTTCCCTTATAGCTTTGAAAAGATAACTGTTAAGATTAAACTGCTCTCTTCAAAACTTGCAAAAGGCAAAATTACTACCTCCTTCTATATTAAATTGATACTGGTAGTTTATCCCGTTCCCATCCAAGTTTTAGTTCATACAGTTGAAAAAACCGCAATTATTTATGGGATGACTCAATAGAAGTTTTCTTCCTTTTTTTTTTCTTTTGTTACTCTGTTTCATGGAAAGCAGGTCCTGTCAAAAAAAGACTGAAGAATTGTCATTGGTTATCCAATTATTACAAGTTACTCTGTGGTATCACATTGAGTGAGATGCATTACACTGTAGACACCTAGTGAACAGTCACTCCATTGGTCATAAAATCAAACTGTCTTGGCCTGTCCTTGCTGGCTGTTTTCTACAGCTGAACAAGTGAATATTACTTGCAAGTAAAAAAGCTATTAGTACTTAAATATTTTGTAAACAGTCCTATAAAATAAGGTTAAATCAAAGTATATCAAGTCCAATGCCACCTGAATTACCAAAAAGGTCTTGGTCACCTGTCATTGCCTCTGAGAGGCCCAAAATCAAAACAGCTTGATTATAACATATACAAATGGTAACCAGTTGAATAGGAAATATCTTTTTGCATAATTAAACAGGTGTTTTACTTGCATTATATATATATATATATATAATATATATATATATAGAGAGAGAGAGAGAGAGAGAGAGAGAGAGAGAGAGAGATGGATTATGGATAAAATTATGTTTTTAAGTATTGGTTTTAGTCAAATGTTATGGAATGTTACACAATCTTGTAAATAAAATATTCATCTCATCAGTGGCCTGAAAGTTTTATGAATTACAAACTGAAAATATTTTCTGTTATGAATAAAATAAAATAAACCAGTTGCAGAATGTGACATTGAGTATTGCAGTTTTGTCTGAATGAGCGTTCAATACATGAATTGAAAAAAAGGTTTTACAGTAGAGATTTTCACTTTACAAGAAATATTGAGTATGGATATAATGGAATATTAATAGTAGATGGAATGCCCTGTGGGTTGTAAGAGTTAAGTAAGGTTGAAACTGAGGCAGTTTAGTAAATTTTAATAGAGATTTGAACTAGTCGCAATAAAACAGAAATGTATGCTATTTTTAAAAGAATCTTTAGAATTTAGGAAAACAAATGAAACTGTCACATTCTTTTTATTGGACATATTAATGATAAATTATACTACTGGTAGGTATCCATGGAAACACCATGACTGATAAATATTTAGTTTTATGATTTCAATAACCCAGGGAACTAACCAAAACTGTTTCCTTGAAAACATTTAATTCTATTTAATTTTGAGGATTATCAAAAACTGAAATAATATATGGAAAACCTAAATTTTGCGTTATCACAGTTCTTAGTCATTGATTCTCTAGTTTAGCAAACCCTTAAAATTCCCATGACAGCACCTTCCACCCATCCCAGATTTTCAATGTCATTTGGAATAAGTATATACTATGTAATGAAGGGAATTATCATTTCCTTCATTACAAAGCTTGTGCTAATTTTAAATGTTTTATTATTTATTTATTTGTATTTACTGGTTTGCATATTCACTGTGTCTCTCTACAAACTTTCTGCAAAACATTACAGTTAGAATGCTTAAATGAATGCTCTCTTTTGTTCGACCAGTGGTTATTGTATCAATTAAATGTCTATTTCTCAGCCTTCAAAATAAGATTTCAAATGATCACATGTTTGCATTTTGAATGACTAAGTGTCTTCCACTCTGTAATATATATCTCTTTTCTAGGAATTTAAAATTCTTTATATTTTTAAGGATAATTGTATTTATAACTGCATATAGTAGATTAAATTTGTATAGTATTAGTATTTATTGAGTAATACTTCAGTTATAAGAAACTAAGAAAAAAAAATGTACTGATTGTTTTTTTAATAATTAACATTAGAAGTTTTAAATGAAAACTATGCAAACTAGTGGGTGGGGTTCTAAAGTCCCCTGTTCAAAACTATAAGGATACAGATTGTGTCGTATAGCTAGCTGGAGATGATGTCTCCTGGGGCTAAACAACAGTAGCATTTGTTCCAACTAGGACTGCCATATTAGGTTGGCAAATAATCTTTACTTTAAAGTACTGCTACTGAATATCTCTCACTGAGAGATTTAGGAACAATAACGTTTCTATTTATTTGTTTAATAAATGTACTAGAATCTTTTACTTTTTTTTTTGTTTTACATATATTGGAGATACCTATTACAATACATAACTAGCAGATGACAACTTTTCTTTTAAACATGTCATACAAATAACTTAACAGACGAAATTACACAATACAAAAATAATTTCAATATAATGAATGCAGACAACATCTAGTATACCATAGAATATTTGTAAAAGCAAGGCAGACCATGAGGTCATATTTGATTTCTGGTGGCTTTGTGGAAATATCTAGTTTACAGGAGTGGTTTACTATTAGCCTTTCTCTGGAATTCACTCTCTCTCTCTCATAGGATTAATTAAACTCAGATCTTGACTTGCAAAACATTGTTTGACCATCCTGGGGCAATAGAAAAAGACACTTGTCCAATTTGCTGTGTAGAAGAATTGAACCAAAAACCATATGGTTGCAAAGCAAACCTCTTGACTACTAAACCATATTCATTGTCAGTGGCAGTTACTTGGAGCCAAGAATGATTGCCTTTCAGATTTTATATTTATCAATTCTTGTGTAACTATGTAGACCAATGCAGATCTCTGAAACCAGTTGTATACTGAGCATTTCATGTTTCATAGGTGACCAGCTGTAATGGTTGCTTCATGCCACTTTCTGCAGTTGCATTTATTTACCATTGCAGTGTTTGGTTTGAGCTTCAAAGTATCAGATTTCATCATAGCTGATTTGTCTCTGTCAGCAATTTGGTCAACAATTCATTTTCGTACACATAGATCTTGAACTTTTTCAAACTTCTTTTAAGTATGTCTTTGAACAGCTTCCTTTCATTACTTTGTGTGCATCTTCATTCATTCAGCCTTGAATAAAGCAGTTATTTGGGCAACTGATAAGATATTACTCACACAATATGGCCAATCCTTCACAGCTGATGTTGCAGAAACATGGTTTCAATGCAGGAGAATAGGTTTGATTGAGTATGCTATCATTCCTCCTTCTGTTGTGCCATTGGATATCCATGATTTTCTTCAGACATCACAAGTGCTGTATTTCCAGATTATGGACATATCACCAGAGCCATACAGGAGATTCTGTACAACACCTGCCTTTATCCATCATTGAAATTTGGTAGTTTGTCTCAAATCACAATCTTCATCTTCTCAAGTGACTAAAGGATGCACTCACAAATTTTATCCAGCGTTGGTTTGCCTCATCAACTTTTATTCATTTATATTGTGAAAGTAATTCAAGGCACATTTTTGTCTTTTGGCCCATTTCCATTGATGCATAATAGAGAATGGTTCAAACTCTCTACATAAGTAAAAACAAAGCTCTTGCATCAAGTCTTGATCTAACCATTTGAATACATAGATAGTGGAAAATGTAGAGCATGTCCAATATCTGAGTAGTTACACAGAAAATAACAAATACATTATCAAAATCAAAAACAAAAAAATTCTTGTCAAACAGTGTACAACATGCAGTGGTGCCTCATCATAAAGTAGAATTAATATTCAAAATACAAATCATAAATGAAACAAATAACTAGGGGCTAATATGAAAGTTATGAACTTCTTTAGTCTGTGTTTTTTCGTTTAGATTTTGCTAATTTAGGTATTTACCTATTTCATTATTTTATTGATTTTAGTTTTTTGTATTGTATCCGTTCCCTTGATTAACATGTTTACTTTGATAACGTGAACCAACAAGGAGGCTCTACATGATGGATTAACTTGCTGAAAATAGCAGCCAAATTTCCTTGAAAATATATTCTACTACCTTAAAGGTGTCTAAGACTACATTAGATTATGTAATATTTGAAACATGTTGCCTAAAAAAATAAAAAGATCATGATCAAGAGTGAACACTTTTGATCTTAAGTTTGCTCATTCAGAGCCAACCTAAGCTAAACAAATTTATTTTATTGGTATAGTTTTTATTATTGGTTTATTAATATTCAAATTGCATTTTTGCTGCCATAAACCAATTGATTAAGTTTCAAACAAATTGACTTTGTGATGCAGTTTAAGTCTTAGTTGAAATTATTTTATCAATAGTTAATGCCCTTGTAAAAAATTGAGCAAGATCACAGCTTTTCATTTCCATCTTAACTAAAAAAGGAAAAAATCTCTTTGTATCTCACCAAAGAAACTAGTTTTTCTCTTTAAGGATTTTAATATCATTCATATTAACAAGTGAAATATTTTTCAAAGATGAAGCTTTATAGGCAAAGAAAGAAAAAAATTCTTAAACTCAAGTTTTAGTTATTTGATTTATTATTCAGTTTGTTTTCTATTGTATTTAAACTGCTTAAATTTATTAGCATTTAAGTTACCTGCCAGTTCTTGAATTTTAGTTAAATATAATATTGAATAATGTTGAATTGTCTTAAAAAAGGTTATTGTTTATATTCTTTTAAAAACATTTTTAATTTTGGCATTCTTTCATTTAAAATGCTAGATTTTTAATTTAATTCATAGAGATAGTAGCTTAGAGTCTTCAGTTGACTTAAATTTAGAGAATTTGTATAAAGTTCATTTATATTGGAAAATAAATATACCTTCAAAGAATATATAAATTGAATCATATTCTGTTTTCTTAGCACCAAATATCTAGTGTTTTAGAGAACTTCATTCTATAAAGTGTAATTCGTGTATATCATTAATATTTGTCCAACAAAATTATTTGTACACTATTTCTTGAAGTTATTACAAAGAGAAAAATGGAAAAAGCCAATATTTATATGTAAGCATTGATTTCTAAATACAAAGAATTATTACCTCCCTTGAAACATTCTTTAAAAAAAACAATTACTTCATGGGCTACTATTTAATTAACAATTGTCACTGAGTTTAACTACCTTTTAATTCTAAAGATAGCTATGGTAAGACATAAATTACTACTCTACATAAGTAGGTGTCAGTATATTTATTGTACAGAGCATTCAAATGCTTAATGTAGAATAAAGTCTAGTTGAAAAGTGAGTAGCTAACAAACTATCAATTATTTCCCCTCTCTTTCAAATGTATTAATAAATAAAAATGTATAGTTTAGTTATATAGTTGGTCGTTATATCATATAGATAGAAATCTTTTTGTTGGCTGATGTTGTGATCTTTTCATGTGTTCCACTTCCTTTATTTGCATCCTATTCAAAGTATGAAATGTTTATAAAATGTAAAACCATATTTCACTAATATGAATAAATTTGTATACTCTGGTTGAGATAGGAATTCTAATGTAGCAGAGAAGGGTGCGATCAAAATGTTAAAAGTACTGGCTCTGTTATGCCATATAAAGTTGTTCATATAAGCGAATTTTATTTGCTGATTTCTGTTGTTGATTTCTTTTTTGTTGTTGTTGTTGTTTTAGCTTAAAATAATTATAGTTAGATTCCATTATCATGGATTGATGAGGTCTGATCAATAAGCATGCAGAGTGAAACCACTTGGCAAAGATTGACTTTGAACTCTGCTGTGTATGTGTACAAAGTTTTAATGTTCTAGCTCACTTCCACTGTTTACAGCAGTGCTTGGAAGAAAGGTGTGTAGTGTGTGTGATTGTCGCATTGACCATGACAGAGAAAGTTGTCCTACTTGCTGAAAGTATATGGAGAGGAGTGTATGAACCACACAGAAGTGTACAAGTGATTCAGACGTTTCCAAGATGGCAGAAAAAATGTCAATATTGACGACATTCTGGGAGATCTACAACCAGCAGAACTCAAAAAAACATTACAGATGTGTATGTAGCTGTGAGGGGAAACTGTCGAATCACCACCTGTGAGTAATCAGAGGATGTGCAGATTAGTTACAGTTCAGTTCAGTCCATTATCACTGAAGATTTGTGTATGAGACACATGTCTGCCAAGTCTGTGCCAAAACTGCTTTCAGCTGACCAAAAAGACATTCTGGTTTCAGTTGCACAAGATCTTGATTGTGTCGAGAACAATGAAAACTTTTTGTAAACTTTGTGTAGGCCTCTGAGCAGGTATCGCCAAGCTTTTGGCAAAATTTGATGCAGATTCTCTGCTCAACTTTCTCTGTCATAGTCAATGCAATGATCACATGCTACACACCTTCCTTCCAAGCACTGCTGTAAATAGCAGAAGGGAGCTAGAATGTTAAAACTTAATGCGCATGCACAGCAGAGTTCAAGGTCAATCTATGCCAAGCAGCTTCACTCTGCATGCTTTAGCTTCATTACTATGGCAACAGACCAGATACTTATTGATCAGACCATATATTGACAATATTGTTAGACCATATTTAGTGTCGTAATATAGTAATTATATTCTATCAAAAATCTTTAAAGTGCTTTGAAGTCTGGTGGCATTGAACTATTGATTTCTCTTTCCACATATGTGTCCTACCAGCTTGTGTGTGTGACCTGCATAAATATGTATTTGGTGAGTGACATGTGTCTGTGTTTTGAAAGTTTGGGCTATTTGCAGTTCATGTGAAGGGAAAGTTTCATGCCAGAAATTTTCCAGGATATGCATAGTGATTATATCTTGGTGACATTGGATGTTTTTGCATTTTCTGTTTATAGAAGTTGTGCAAGTGTGGGTGACTTCTTCATCATTATCATTGTTTTGACATCCACTTTTCCGTACTTGTATGGGTTAGACAGTATTCATTGAGGCAAACTTTCTAGAGCCTGATGCCCTTCCTGTCACCAATCCTCATCTGTTTCCAAGCAAGGTAATATTTCTTCACACCTCGACATGTTTTTACATGAAAGACCCCACTTATATGATGGTGACACTCCTTTACAACTATCACATGACATCAAGGCTATCTGTCTGTCTGTCTGCAGGTACGACTGTGTGGTTAAGAAGTTCACTTCCTGGCTGCATAGTTTCAGGTTCAGTCTCATTTTATGGCTTTTGGAGAAAGTTTCTTCTACTATGACCCTTGGAAAACCAAAGCTCCAAAGGCTTGTGAGTGGATTTGGTAGACAGAAACTGAAAGAAGCTCATTATGTGTGTGTGTGTGTGTGTGTGTGTGTGAGTATGCATGTGTATTAGTGTCTCCTTGCATTGACATCATGTGTCATAGTTGTAAATGAATGTCACCGTCAGACCATTAATATTCATATGGGAATTTGAGATCGGACTTAATACAATGCAAGTTTAAAAGGGTCCCATGATGAATCCAATAAGCTTTCTATCCAGGAGATAGGGGAAGTGACAACTACTGTTTGACTTTGAGCACGTCTCCTTGTGGATCTGCTTTCAAGACCTTAACAGAAATCAATCTTTTCAGATGCTGATGCTATTTTTTAGCCCCAGGTCCACTCTGATCTGGTAGCTCATACTTGTGGTCTAAAATACTACACCCATGAGCATCCTATCTTTTTAAGGGTATGTAGGACTGCATTATTCAATGTGTCCTTTTTTTCTAAGATGGTAGGGTGTTATTTAAGTAAGATTTGGCTGCTATTTCTAGCAGGTCGAGTGACCACATAAAGAAAGTTGACTATCTTATTTTTAGACATTGGATGTGAAGGCAATAGGTTGGATGTTTGCAGAGTCACTTTCTTGGAAATGGGATATACTATTTGTGTTCCAGAGGTTGGAACATACAAAAATTGTACAAATGAGTATAGGAGCTTGCAGTGGACTGCACCATTTGAAGGGTAATTTAAGGAACACTTAAGACAATTTCTTGCTTCAGTATGTCTGTGTGTAGTTATGCTTTATTATTATCTTAATATCCAATTATAGTGTTAGTAGTTGAGATAGGAAAAGTCCTCTGCCCTTTGTATTGATAGAGATGAAAGGAGTTTCACATGTGTATAAACAAAACTTAGATATCTATTTACAAATGTAATTAAGTGTTGATCTGTCTAAGTGCTTTTGAGTTTTTCTGTATGTATGTATGTATATATATTTATATGCATTCCCATATCTCAATGATCTATCTAGTATCACTGATGTGTACAGACATGTCTAAATACCCTCCACATTTATGAACAATTTATACCTACTCCTCCCTCTTCTACACTCGCATTTTTGTAAAAAAAAAAACTTTGTCTTTAATACTGCTATATGTATCCCTTTCTCCCACTTCAATCTCTCTCTCTCTCTTTCTCCTCCATCAGTCTGACCCTCTCATTCTTCACAGACACTGGTGGTGGTGAGTGATGTAGAGTGAAGTTCTTTGTAAACCAAATCCACATCTCAGTCATTTCCCACATGCAACCATTTCATTTCATGTTTATTCTTTGTCGTCTAAAGAAAAGTATGAATATCACACAGTTCCATCTCCCTTCTATTATGAATCTGTGGTGTTGGACTTATGTAATAATAAAGCAATATGAAAGGAGAAACACTATGATGTGATGAGCTAGACTACTAATCATATGGTCTGTAACAACAGGTTTGAAATATGTGTGCTACTAATCTTAATTTATATTTGAATGTTCAACGTTATGAAGATCAGCAAGTCTTTAAAGAAATTTTACCAACTATATAGAATTGTTGAAATTTACAACACTTAAAGAAACATTATCAGAATACAAGAAACTTGTTTTGCTCTGACTTTTTTCTCTCATAATCTACCCTTCTCTACTCTTTATTCTCTTACCATAAAGTTACCCCTTCCCCACTCAGTTCATAATCTTGCAAGCTGCATAGTCACCTCACTGGTACTGGTGGTATGAAAAAAGTACCCAGTGCACACTATAAGTTAGTTGGTGTTGGGAAGGGCATCCAACCACAGAAACCATGCCAAAGGAGACACTGGAGCATGATACAATTCTTGAACTCATCAGATCCTATCAAGCCATTCAACCCATGCCAACATGTAACATGGCTGTCGAATGATGATGATATTAAGGAAAACTTGAAATCATTACAGTAAGTTTGTTTTTAGAAAAAAAGAAAGTAAGTCTACTGGAATGACTTAAGCATAAAAATTCTCAGACTGTTAACTTTGATATTATTTACTTTCCAGCATTCACAAATTACCTTTAATTTCTCTTGGGGGTATAAATACTTTTGCCAATATAGTCACTAAACCTGCTAGAAGTAGCAGCCAAATAAGTGCTGTCTATGTTTGGCAGCTGTTTCTAATTGGTGTTTTTAGTTAGTTTGGCGTTCAGTCCCACTGAGTGGCATCTTGGACAAGTGTCCTTTGCTATAGCTCTGGGTTGATTAAAAGCCTTGCAAGTGGATTTGGTTGATGCAAACGGAAAGAAGTCCATTGTGCAGATATGCATGTAGATATGTGATTGTGCAACCTTGTCTTTACATCGCATGTTGTTGTAGATGGCTGTCACCATCAGACAAGCATTGTAATTCATCCGTTTCCAATCATCCACACGAGTATGATCTTCACATGGTGAAACATTACTTTGCTTGGAAACAGGTGAAGGTTAGCAACAAGAATGGTATCTGGCCATTGAAAATCTGCCTCAGCAAATTCTGTCTGAACCAAGCAAGCATGGGAAAATGGCTGCTAAAATGATGATGATATATACTTTTGTTAATGTAGTCACTCACCTACTAGAAATAGCAGCTAAATTTCCCTTGTCATATCTTAATGTTCTTATAAAAGAACTTGGATAATGCAATCTTGATTGCACAGTGCATGGGAAAATGACAACTGGAATGTCTAATCACAGATCTAATTAAAAAAAGGCTGATGTTTCTCCATCTTTCAGTGTTCATCTTCATGGGTTGGACAAATATATATATATATATATAGTTTTAAGGTAGATTTTTTTAATGACCATATTCCCTTCCTGTCTCCAACCCTCACCTGTTTCCAAGCAAAGTAGTATTTCCCCCATAGCTGGACTTGTTTTAATAGAAGACTAGAAATGAGGGACTTGTCTGGCAGTGACACTTGCTTGTAACAATCTTGTGATATCCAGACAAGGAGAGAGAGACATGCATGCACACACACACACACACACACACACACACAGGTTTCTTTCTACCAAATCCACTAGGAAGGCTTTGGTTAGTCCAAGGCTGTAGAAGACACTTGCCCAAGGTACAGTGCAGTAAAACTGAACACAAAACCACATGTTAGGAAGCAAATTTCTTAATAGCAACAGTCATGACTGCTCATAAGTAATTATGAGCTATTTAATTTAATTGTAAATAATTTGTACTGTTATCTGTTAAGTAGTACATTGTAAAATGTTTCAGTTTTTGTTTGCTTGCTTTTTTTTTTTTCTTATTCAAGGTAATTACTTGTGAAATCTTAAGATAAGCAGTGTTTTAGATCTCTGAGATGGGAAATCAAAGATAATATATGTAAACAGTCTTGCATTTTTCACATATTTGCATGCTTTCAGTAACAAAGATATAAGCATGCTTTCTAGTTGGCATTTTAAATTTTAAACAACATTAAAAAAAAAACTAATTGTTTTTAATCCAACATATATTAAAGGTTTAGAGGGTCTCAACCACTTTTCATCTATGGACCCCCTTTGATTACTATTTTATTCTGGTAGATTCAATGTTCAAAAACTAGTTTTATAGAAACTTCTTCCAAAATACTTTTTTTTTTCATACTAACTTGTGTGAGTTGAACTAAAGAAAATACCAGAGAAAGAAACCTGCTTCATGCAATACATACTAATATACACATCTAAGCAAATTTCTTTCAGGGGGCCCTTAAATTACTTTTGTGGATCCTCAATTTACTATTTTGTTGCATGAGCCCCACAAAATCTTATATAGACCCCAGTTGAGGAACACTGGTTTATACTACTCTTTTACTCTTTTACTTGTTTCAGTCATTTGACTGCGGCCATGCTGGAGCACCACCACCTTTAGTCGAGCAAATCGACTCCGGGACTTATTCTTTGTAAGCCCAGTACTTATTCTATCGGTCTCTTTTGCCGAACCGCTAAGTTACGGGGACTAAACACACCAGCATCGGTTGTCAAACAATGCTAGGGGGACAAACACAGACACACAAACACACACACATATATATATATATATATATACATATATACGACAGGCTTCTTTCAGTTTCCGTCTACCAAATCCACTCACAAGGCATTGGTCGGCCCGGGGCTATAGTAGAAGACACTTGCCCAAGATGCCACACAGTGGGACTGAACTCGGAACCATGTGGTTGGTAAACAAGCTACTTACCACACAGCCACTCCTGCGCCTATACTAATGACACTTCTTAAATTAGCAATAATATATTATAAATTATCAAATTCTCATCATCATTTTATGTCTACTTTCCAGAGGAGCTTATGTTGGCTGGGTTTGTCACAATATGAATTCGTTTCTATTCAGATTTACTATCTTCTTAGAAGGGTCAGAGGATCATGTCTCACTTGTACATTCCATTTCTGACACTGTTTCTATGGCTGAATGTCCTTTCTAAACCGGCCTTATCAGCCCCAAATATTTTACATGTGTTATGTTCAAACCAGCCAGATCTGGCCTTTCACACCTACACTACAATGTATTTCTAAAAATAAACAATCACATCAAAATCTCGTAGCTATAGGATAATTTATGATTGATTGAAAACAATGTGAATAAATAAACATTACATTTGATAGTGTAATCTGAAAGCTAAAAAGTTAAAGGTTGTACTGGATTTTATCATGGTACCAGCATTAGCAAAGCTGTCGGGTTTTTGACAAAACTAAAGAGTTCTCTCAACCTTACACTGTTTTTACTTATTCCCCAACTACTTTTATAAAGAGTACATTTTATTGTGGCATCAACTCTAATGATGTTGCCTTGTACCTCACCAGTCTAAAGAATTCTAAGTTTGAGTCCATTTGTTCAAGAACCAAGAGGGTGAATAGAAGAGATGAACGATGAGGTGATGAACTAAGGTGAGAGGATGAAAGAAATAAGGTTGCAATGGAGAAATGTAATTGGAATGACAGTGTTGTAGAGGAGGGAATAATGGAAGAGAGACAATAATGAGAAAGAGGCTGAAGGTGGCAGCAACAGAGAGCAAATGATGGAAGGTTGTAGAGATAATCAATGGTAAGAAAGCATGATTGTTGTTAATAAAAATGAAAGTGTGGTGATTGGGATCAACTGGATACTAATAGATTTGAGATAACCCCTTGTTATGCAAGCATTATGATAGGATAAAGGGATGGGTGAAGTAGATTGTGACTGAGCAGCAATGTTAGGGGTAAGAGACCTGTGTTATGTATATAATAATAATAATAATAATAATAATAAGGCAGGCAGTTTTTGTTTGAGAGTTCATATGCAAATAGAAATATGGAAAATATATATATAAAACAACTAAAAATAAAATTGAAACTTAAATATATAGCTTGTTTATATTTGACTTTATTTTTATTCAGACATTGGAATTTGACCTGAAAGGTGTTCCTCTTGCACCCAATGATGAAATAGTTGTTACAGTGAAAGATTATGAAAAGATTGGGCGCAATAAGTAAGTACTTTTTAAACTCTGTTTTTATTCAATTTCACTTTTAACCAAGCCATTTAACTATGATACAGAAAGTATTTTTTATAAAGGAAATTATTAGAATCGAGATTTTTCAATTATTTGACCTTCAAAAGGATTTTGAAATATTGTAATTCTTTTAAAATTTGAACAAAATTCTTTCATTTTGTTTAAGTGAAATTTAGCTGCTTGCTTACTGTAATATAAATTTTAAAACTTTCCAGGATTACTTAACTGAGTAGAAATTCTCAATATGTAAACTCTTCAATGTAGTTCATCTCAACATTGATGAGGTTATTGCATTTAGCTTTCTTTCTAGTGCTAGAATAAACTACAGTGGTAAAGTTTCCACTATAATTCAATATTACAATCATTCTTGCTTCAGATCAATTAAAATTAGTTTCAGGAGGATTTGATCTCAATTTATGCAAATGAGTTACACTTAAATTTGATTGGTGACATACATACTACAGTACATCCTTATTCTCTTGGATCTTTGTCTTGACTAGAAATTTATTGTATCCAAGAAATAATTTTTTCTTGGTGAGTGGAGTTTATATGAAATCAAAATAGAGCTGAAAGTTGACATACTGATCCTAAATCTGCTAAATACTTCTTATTCATAATTTGAAGACTTTTTTTTACTAATAGCTGCTTTGAGGTGCATTAAGCCAATTGAATAGATCTGGTTGTTGTTTATCTCCAAATCAACCCTCATCATGCAATGTTGTTCCAGCTCTAACCATCCAGCATTTTCAGGAGTATCTAGTTTTATATTTGTGTTTGTATCCTTCTCTTTTTAAAAATGGCATAGTGTGATCTGAGGGCAATCTAGCTACTATTTTCAAGAAGCACAAGCAATTACATTAGGCTTCTTCATGGCCTTCAATAGATCTAGTGTCCTTAATAGAACAATAGATTTGTTGTAGGCTAACAACCCAGATAACAAAATTGCTATCTTGCAGGTAGGTATCCCAGAGAAATGTGAAAAGTAAAGACCCCCTTCAGTCAAGAATGACCATGGGATTGCACCGTGAAAGTTCCCCTCTGAGGCACAAGTTGGGGCAAGGTTATTTATGGAAGACCAGCAGTCACCTATGCATATCAGCCTTCCCACTTCACACCACCGAAGCTATCCAAGAGAAGGGCAAAGGCTGATACAGCTTGGCACCAGTGATGTCATAACTCATTTCTACAGATGAGTGAACTGGAGCAACATGAAATAAAGTGTCTTGCTCAAGAACACAACGCATAGCCTGGTCTGGGAAACAAACTCACTACCTCATGATTGTGAGCTTGACATTCTAACCACTGAGCCATGCACCTTCACATGGAGAAATGTACATCAATTAAAATGGTAGTACAATACATGTAGTTAGACATTGTGAAGATAGGGGGGTTCAGAAAGGGGTCTCAGGGAGTAAAAGCCTTGGTCTCAGGACCACTCATGTCTAGAAACTGAGGTTGGGGGTAAGCTAGGGTATGCTCCCTGTAGAAAATCCAGCTCCAAAAAAGCCTCATGATAGCAAAGGAGAATGGGCACCATCCAGCCCAAAAGTTGGGGTGGGTTGCACCTGCTTACCTCAGTTGCTATAGCATTGAGGTAGATCTGGCCACCCCCGTTAACAGAGACAAAACCCAGATTTAAAACACTAGATGATGATGTGATACATTCCTATTAACCTATACTGAATATATCTCATAAAATTTATAGAAAATCCTATTTGTCTGAAAATCCTAGCTATTTTGACTCTAGAATAAAATCTGGAAAACTATTGATGGTCTCTGTTGGCCACAATTGGTCCAGAATATTTAGTGCGCATAAATCAAAGTCGATGACTGGCATCCATGCAAAGAGCACCATCCAAGCATGATCGTTGCCAGAGCGGCTAACTGGCTTCTGTGCTAGTGGCATATAAAAGGCACCATTCGAGTGTGATCGTTACCAGTGTCACCTTACTGGCACCTGTGCCGTTAGCATGTGTAAAAGATTTGAGCGAGGTCGTTACCAGTACCACCTGACTGGCCCCCATGCCAGTGGCACGTAAAAGCACCCACTACACTCTCAGAGTGGTTGGCGTTAGGAAGGGCATCCAGCTGTAGAAACACTGCCAGATCAAGATTGGAGCCTGGTGCAGCCATCTGGTTCACCAGCCCTCAGTCAAAATCGTCCAGCCCATGCTAGCATGGAAAGCGGACGTTAAATGATGATAATGATGATGTTTGCAGTGTAGAGTAAAGAATTTAACAGATTCTCAACTCTTCCTTGCTGGAATTTTGTTGACCTCGGATAGAGCTGCATTCACAGCCAGCAGAAGCAGAACTTACTACTGTAAAAACATTTAGTCTAAAGTTCTCTTTTATTTTCATTGTTTTTCCTGAAGTTATATTTACACACACAAGTATTGGTGCTTTTTATAAATCTCCAAAATGATTTATTAAATTCCAATTCATCCAACATCCCTATTGAATTTTTCTCTCATTCATTAACCAACCAGTTAACTTGTTTTGCTATCTATTTTTTAACTGTTGAAATATTTTTTTAGTATTGAAGCTATTTCTGAAACTGGAATATTTAGTTTGGTTATTTTCATCTTACTATTGAAAGAAATGAATTATATTTTGGTGGTGGAATTATAAATGTTGTCAAAGGTTAGGTAATAACTTAAAAGAATGGAAATAATATAAATGGCTTGATGTTAGTTCTAAACATGTCAATCTTAGTTCTTTGTCCACTTGTCAAATATTTTTCTTTTATCATTTCCTTTAAGTCTAAGACTTGTCAAATCTTGCTCATTATCTTCAGCTAGTTGCTTAGCCCCAACTAAATCGTGATCAAGCAAACCTATAATCAAAGGCATTCCAGCCACGACATTTCCAATTTTTTAGGCATATTGTAGCTTTGACAGCAGTAACCAGTATATTCTTTGCAAGATAGTAAGGTGATTGGCTGCTGTTTCTAGCAAGTTTAAGTGACCACATAGAGGCTGCCACATTGGATCATCAGTTATTTTGATGTCTGTATACGATGTTAAAAATGTATTGAGAAGTTGAGTGACTTAAGTTTTATCATCCAGATCAAATGTTCTGGGAAGCTTTGACATCAGAGAAATGTTTAGTAGATTGATTATGTAAATAATGAGATTATATTAAATAAGAGTAATGGATTTGACCAGTGCCAGCTGATTGGTCCTGTGCCAGAGGCACGTAAAAAGCATCATTCGAGCGTAGTCATTGCCAGTGTCACCTGACTGACTCCCGTGCCGGTGGCACGTAAAAAGCACCATTTAAGTGTGGTTGATGCCAGTACCACTTGACTAGCCCTTGTGCTGGTGGCATGTAAAAAGCACCCACTACACTCTCAGAGTGGTTGGTGTTAGGAAGGGCATCCAGCTGTAGAAACTTTGCCAGATCAGATTGGAGCCTGGTCCAGCCTTCTGGCTTGCCAGCCCTCGGTCAAACTGTCCAACCCATGCCAGCATGGAAGGTGGACGTTAAACGACAATGATGATGTGATTATTATTGGTGCCATGCTAAAATATACCCAATACACTGTGTGAAGCGGTTGGCAACAGGAAAGTCATCTAGCTGTAGAAACTATGGCAAAAATGAAACCTATAAGCAAAACATGATTCTCTGACTTGTCTTGGAGGGCATTAATTTAAATAAGAGCTTGCTCAAACTTGGATGATGTCAAGTCTTATATATTTTTACTTCATGCCAGTATAGACACAGCAATGTTTACTGCTAATGTTTAGGCTGTTTCTCATTCAGTATCTTTGTGATATAGATAATAAGTTATCACACCAAGATAAATATTTCTGACAAATTGAAATTCAAAATAAGAAAAAAGTTTTAAAGATTTGGCATGTTGATGGCACATTGATGGATTTTGAATGCCATAAATGCAAATGCATAGTAACAGAATAAAAAGTTTGTCATAGTCAAGAGGCTAATGAATATGTAAATTATTCACTCATTAAGAGGGTGTATATGGAATTGTTAGAAGGGTCATAGGAAGGAAGTGAGGAGTGTTTGTCTTCTGAACAAAAAGATAAGCTTTCTGTTAAGGTTTATTAACTGACTAAACTACTTTCAGAAGAAAATCCTCTGTATTAAATCTGAAAGTCTTTGTTTATTATTTTTTCTCTGCTTCATCAAAATTTAATGGCTGAACCAACGAAGAAGCCCTTGTGTTATCCCTCAACCTGCTAAAAATAGTGATCAAGTGTCCCTAAATTCAGATTTTACTACTTGAAAATAAATAAAAGAGAAAATATTGCTAATTATAGTCCTGGTTAAACTCTAAGACACTGAAAGATCATAACTGGAATGTCTTTGATCGTTGGTCTTCTCCAGCAGGTCTGTCTGGGGGATAAACAACAGTACTATAATGCACAATCCTTCAGAGAAAACATCAGCTTCTAACTCTTTAATCTCTATACAAACATCTCAAACTTTATCTCATCCCAATGAACTCAAGATTTGAGAGAGCTTTCGCAAGCTATCAAACTGTGGAGATAGTAAGTAATCTAGTAGTTATTAAAACTTTCAAGCTTAATTCAATATAGATTACAACATTAAAATCTGCAGCTGTAGTGCCTCTCACAGTTTTCCTATTGCTTTAGAGTAACTACTCCCTAGTTTTGATCATCTAAACTTGCTGTACTTGCCTAAATATTGTCATCTCTGGAACACTATTGAGTTTTGTATCAATGAATACATGCTGTCTTTTGGTACTCAAATTTATTTTTGTTAGTTTTTAAAAAGCTTCTCTCCAACCCCCCCCCCCCCCCAACACCTTACTATGAGTTGTGTTTCATAGTAACTGCAACTATCTACCTGTCCCAATTTCCTCACTCTGATTCTTGGAAGTTTGGAACCTAAACTTGAAATCTTTAAAATATAAATATTGATGTAGTTTGTAAAAATTATATGAATGATCACATTAACCCCTTAACATTTGAACTGGCCATATCCGGCCCAAATATTGTACTTGTTTTATGTTCAAACCAGCCGGGTCTGGATTCTCACACCTACCTTACAATGTCATTCTAAAAATATACAATCACATCATCAAAATATCAAAACTTGAGATAATGCATGATTAATTCAAAGCAATGTGAATAAATAAGCATTACTTTTGACAGAGTAATCTGAATGCTAAAGGGTTAAGTAAGCTTATTTCTTTGTTTATAAACTAATGCACTTTTTTTTTTTTTTTCAAATCTTGTAGTTAACTACTTTTTGCCTTTCACACCTCAAGCATTTAATCAATTCTATGCAATTACATTCAGCTAAGCAACTAATGTGTTGATAGTTCTTAATTAGTATCCACTTAGTTTAGCAACACTGTTTATGTTAGCTCAGTATACTTTATAATTAAATTTACTTCTATGATTCTAGTTCTCCCTTACAATTACAATATTGATTTTTGACTTTGATGCAATGCTTTATAAGAGAAGGAAGGAGTACGCCAAATCTTAACTACTTGTATCTTTCCTGGAAGTAGGGGTTTAGCTCTGTTGAGCCAGAAGACAAAACTGGCCTTCAACAGGCAAAGAGCCACTATGGCACTAAACTACACTACCAATAGTTGTATTCCTTATTCTCTGAGTGGCTCATTCAAAGGTTTAATTCTAACACTGTCAATATTTATTTCTTTAAACAAATTTTTCAGTTGTCACTCATTAGATGAACTGAATCAACATTTTATGTCCTTTCTTAAGGAAACAATGCAAACTGTTAACACTTAATTATTCAGTCACCTGAAATATTAAAGTTTCTTTGTATCAGTAACTGTATACATAGCAAGAGGCCCCAATAACTATATCAATTTATCTTTTCTAAGTCACCCTTCCTAATATTAAAAAATTCTGTTGGCTGGAATGTTTGTTTGTTTTTGTTTTTTTCTTAACTAATATACATCTTTATATATAAAAGTGAAGTTGTGTGTCTGTCTCCTACGATTTAGATTCCTAACTACTCCCACATTTTGTGGTGCAGTGTAACCAAAAGCGGGTATCTTATAGTCATGATTCATATTGAGCCCTTCTGGGTATTAGCGCGCGTCTACGATGAGTCTATGATTTAAAAAAAAATGAACCATCATTTTTTTCCCATTTTTAATGCATTTTTTTTGCTATTATATAAGGGAAGTAACTCTCTAAAAATGTATTATTAAATCTCAGAACGTAAAAAGCTACAGTAACACCCCCCTTTGTGGTTAGCCATATTGAGATGGCTATTATACTTTACATCTCTAAAAATGCTTATATAGTTATTTCCCTTACAAACCCGAGCAACGCTGGGCGATACTGCTAGTTAATTATAAACTTTAAATAGCTAACATTTAGCTGAACAGTAATGCTTTTAAATCACATAGCCATTTACTTTAGTGTGTGTGTGTGTGTGTACATATGCATGTGTATCATTCATGAGACTTCACATGCTTTTTGCTAACCTAGTTATTTTATAACCAGCCTCCTACAGACTCCATATGCTATGTCTTTGAATAAACACAACCTCAAGTGCAGAGTAATGAATTACTGTCATTATAGTTCCTTGTTAGTAACATGATAACTGTTCAAAAATTTGCTGTTATATACAAAAATGCAAGTTGACATGTATGTAAACTTAGACGCATTGCATATAAACAATTTTTGTTTATTTCAATACCACATTGTATTTATGGCAGATACTGAACTTACAACTCTGCCCTTGATATGGTACTGCTCTATTTTATATAAGAATAGATCCAGCTCCTACTTTCATTCTGTATGAGTGGATAGCATATATAAAAATCCATCAGTATGTAAGAGTTCTTCCAGAACATGTACTTCCAAATCAACAACTTCTATAGTTTGAAACTGGGATTGTAAAAAATGCAAAAAAAATATAGTAACACAAATTATGAAGGTTTTTTTTACTGGTTTTCAGTAATGTTTGATTAAAATTTTATTAATAGATAACATTAATTAAGTGTTAAGTGTGAAAATAAACCTACAAAGCTTTCTTTATTAGAAAACCCCCCACTCCTCCTACAAATGTATCTTGAACCAAACTTCCTTTTCATCTACAAATGTCAGTTTTGTCTGTATGGCAAAATTGATGAAACTCAGTTTTATACCCTGTTTAACAATTTCAATAACTACAAGAAACTAAAACTGCTTTCAACCTGAAGGCATGGAATTTGTTAAAGTCACCATTCTTACTAAAATATTCTAAAATACTGTTAGACATTTTCACATGTTATATTCATTTTAATTGATGATAATGCCTTCTATGAAAATAACTAAACTGTCATCTGGCTAACAAGTTTCATGGTAATCTTTTACCCTTTAGCATTCAGATTATTCTGTCAGTTATAATGCTTATTTATTTACATCGTTTTGAATTAATCCTGCATTATCTTGTAATTTCAAGATTTCAATGATATATTATTTTTCCAATGACATTGTAAGGTAGGTGTGAGAGGCTAGATCTAGCATAAACTAGGTAGAATATTTGGGCCTATTACGGCTGGTTTAAATGCTAAAGGACAGTTTTTTTTGTTTTGTTTTTTTTGTTTCTTAGCTAAATATCAATAAACACACTTGTTCTATATGTTTAGTTCATGTTAACAATAAAATTATTAACTTACACTTATTTAAGTGTCAATACAAACAGCTGTTGTAAAGAAAGGATCTTGTTTATTGTAGGGATTGCAATAATCTCCATTGAATATATGGTCTGAGTTATGAAACCATACTTTAGTCGTCATCATCATCATCATTGTTTAACGTCTGCTTTCCATGCTAGCATGGGTTGGATGATTTGACTGAGGACTGGCGAACCAGATGGCTACACCAGGCTCCAATCTGATCTGGCAAAGTTTCTACAGCTGGATACCCTTCCTAACACCAACCACTCCGAGAGGTAGTGGGTGCTTTTACGTGCCACTGGCACGAGGGCCAGTCAGGCAGTACTGGCAATGGCCATGCTCAAATGGTGTTTTTTACGTGCCACCTGCACTGGCACCAACCTTGCTTGAATGTTTTTTTTCACATGTCACCGGCACAAGTGCCAGTAAGGTGACACTGGTAATGATCACGCATGAATGGTGCTTTTTATGTGCCACCAGCACGGAAGCCAGTTAGCTGCTCTTTCAATGATAACATTCAGATGGTGCTCTTAGTGCTCCACTAGCACAGATGCCAGTCATCGAATTTAATTTCAATTTCAATTTGACTTGCCTCAACAGGTCTTCGCAAGCAGTTTAATGTCCAATAAAGGAAAGGTACACATAAGTGAGCTGGTTACACACCTGGTATAGGCCATGAGGTTATGGTCTCACTTGGCTTGCCGGGTCATCTCAAGCACAGCATATTTCCAAAGGTGGTCACTAGTCATTGCCTCGGTGAGGCTTAATGTTTGAAGGTCATGCTTCACCATCTCATCCTAGGTTTTTCTGGGTCTATCTCTTCCACAGGTTCCCTCAACTACTAGGGTGTGGTACTTTTTCACACAGCTATCTTCATTCATTCTCACCACATGACCATAGCAGCACAGTCGTCTCTCTTGCACACCACATCTGATGCTTCTTAGGTCCAACTTTTCTCTCAAAGTACTTACACTCTGTTGAGTATGCAAACTGACATTACTCATCCATCGGAGCAAACTGGCTTCATTCCTTGCCAGCTTACGCATGTCCTCAGCAATCACAGCCCATTTTTCACTGCCATGTAGCATGGCTGTTTGTACACATGCATCATACAGTCTACCTTTTACTCTGAGCGAGAGGCCCTTTGTCACCAGCAGAGGTAAGAGCTCGCTGAACTTTGCCCAGGCTATTCTTATTCTAGCAGCTAGATGAATTGTAAAAAATGCAAAACACCCTCCCCTGCTATTGACTTGGTCACCTAGATAATGGAAGCTATCAACTACTTTTAGTTTTTCTCCCTGGAATGTGGCGGAAGTTGTTCTCTGCACATTTTCAGTGTTTATTGCTCCTGAGCATCTGCCACATACAAAAACTATCTTCCCAGTTAGCCTTCCTTTGATATTACTACACCTCTTATGTGTCCATAGCTTACACTGGGTACATCTTATAGAGTTTCTATCTACTCCTTTTCTACAGATCGAGCAGGGCCATCTACCTGAAGGGATTTGTGGTTTGCCTGCCTTTCTACTTATTAGGACTTTGGTTTTAGCTAGGTTGACTTTAAGGCCCTTCAATTCTAATCCTTGTTTCCACACATGAAACTTCTCTAGTTCTGATAGTGACTCAGTAATTTGAGCAAGGTCGTCAGCATAGAGGAGCTCACAAGGGCATCCTGTCTTGAATTCCTCTGTTTTTGCCTGGAGGACTATGATAAATAGGAGGGGGCTGAGGACTGAACCTTGGTGGACCCCTACCTCTACTCGGAATTCTTCACTGTACTCGTTGCCAACCCTCACCTTACTGACAGCGTCCCTGTACATGGCTTGCACAGCTCTTGCTAACCATTCATCTATCCCTAGTTTCTTCATTGACCACCAGATAAGGAATTGGGGGACCCTGTCAAAGGCTTTCTCCATGTCGACGAAAGCCAGGTACCGAGGTTTATCTTTGGCCAGGTATTTCTACTTTAGCAGCTTTAGATATTTATTCTTGAAATTAAGCTAACATTACAAAGTTATCATCTGCTAGTGGAAAAGGCGGAATTACTTCAGAGCAAGACTTTAGCTCAATTGTCTTAAGGTGTTGCTTACAATATGAAAACCAGTTGCACACTGGGGTTGACCTAATCAACTGGCCCTCACCCCAAAGATTTTGGGCTTGTGCCTTGAGCAGAAAAGAATGAGAACAATTAAAATTTTTTGTTAGCTAAAGCTTCCCACAAGCTTTCTTTACGCAATTTAAATCTATAAAATTTGCTAGACAAGTAATAGATATTAAGGTGTGTCACTATTGTTTATTTTTAAAATCCATTGTGTCAACTGTTCTAAATAGAAATACAAAATAATCAATGATTTTGGTGCTTGAACCTATTGATGTAAAAGTAAGTTTAGTACACTGTGAAAAAGAGGTTTCTCTTAAAGTTAGTTACTATTTAAATACAATGTTATGTTTATGCACCATTTTAAAGACTTCTAAATTAAGGAATGTTATTTTGACATGATAATGACATATTGGTTTCAAATTTTGGCACAAGGCCAGCAATTTTGGGGAGAAAGGGACAAGCTGATTACATTGATCCCAGTGTTAGCTGGTACTTATTTTATTAACCTCAAAAGGAAGAAAGGCAAACTTGACTCCAGCAGCATTTGATCTCAGAATGTTAAGACAGGAAATGCTGCTAAACATTTTGTCTGGTATGCTAACTATTCTGCCAGCTTGCCAACTCACATGATAATGAAATATTGAATAGAGAAATGCTACTTGCTATGCAAGATAAGAATGTAGAAAGCAAGCATATTATGTAATTTCAGTTTCAAGAAAATCTGTAATTGGTAGTAGTTCACTTTCCTTTTCATTTGATAAATTTAGGGAAACCCTAATGTTTTAGGGTGCTGTCCTACCAACTAGATGGTCAACAAGAAAGAGAAAGTCTCTGAAACTGGTCTATTTCTGAAGCTTAAATATATTTTATCTGTGAGAAAGGAAATGCAGTTGCTATATATTTTTGTTCAAACCTTGTTGACATAACTGAACAAATAACTAATATTTGAAACTAACTAAAGGGTTTGGTTCATCACTGTTTGGAATTTTAGTAAATATTTTCACTGGTACAAATACAATTTATGTTTAAAGTTGTGAAAATGTTTACATGAACTTTGTCACAATGTTGTCAGTTTTAGTGACTGATTTTAGCCCATTTCCTCAGTTTTACATTTGTTTTAATATTAATTTTATCACCATTTTACATCTGCTTTTCCATGCAGTATGGGTTGGATGGCCCTCTTAGCACCTCACCATTCATTGCTGTCTGTCATCATCTGCAAAACTGAAAGACCAATTCCTGTGATGTTATTTTGGCATGGGTTTTATAACTGTATGTCCTTCCTATCTCCAACAATTTTACAGTGTGGTCTAGATGAATTAATCATGCTACTAGCACTAGAAAAATTGTTGATACAATGAGAAAGTCTTTCCCTCTTTCAATCCCATTAAAACAATTATTTACTACAAATACTTTTATATGGTCACCCATGCTGTTATACATTATATAAAAATATGATTAAATGTGGGAAAATTTATGAAAAATAAAATATTTTTCATTGAAGGAAATTAAGCATATTGTCTCTTGACAATCAGTTGGTTGCTATAAGAATAAAAATTGTGAGCTCATATTTGTCATTTAATTTTGGACTCCTTCAGACTATTATGGTCACTTTGACAATTTTTCAATGTTTTATTTGTGCTCTGTGCAATTATTTCCGTCATGTAGTTTACATGAATTTGTAAATATACACCTTCCACATTCCAAAGTTTTTTTGTTCCACTTTCATTTTCAAATCATAGACCCATATTAGTTGATAAAATTTCTTGGCCTATTATTATTTTCTTTGTGGATCGTGTTGAATAATCTTAATTTCTATTAGCCAAGTTTACTTTTCCAAATTCCATGCCTTATCTTACATTCTTTCTTTTATTCAATTCTCACCCTATTTTTTTTTATGTCCAAGAACCTCAGCTAAATTTCAGGCATGAATTTCGTTCTTCATTTGGTTGCATCTTATAAATTCAGAATAAATCTAACCAGTCTATTTTGTGACTGTAATACATAAGTTATTGATGAGCACTTAGCGAAGTAATGTGCATAGTCAGCACTCTAAATATATGTGACTTGAACTTTTAATTTGTAACCTCATTAACTTATGGTAACATACTTGAATAATCAAAACTCATGCGTCTGTCATTATCTGGTACTCATAACAACAGAGAAGAGCTGGTTAATTCTGTCTCTGTTATGTTATTTTTGGCATGGGTTTTATAACTATATACTCTTTGTATTACAAACTACTTCACAGAGTAGACTAAGTGGATTTATCATGTTAGTTGTAGAGTAATTTAGTTGTTACATATGCAAACCAAAAGTAATTCTTGCATAAATTTTACAAGTTTGTTAAATTAATCATCAACTAGTTTTACTCTCCAACCCCCACCCCATCAATTCTCTGGAATTAATTTGAAATGAATTCATGGCAAAACTTCATTATCAGCAACCAGGCTCTCCAAGATATCTTGAATGCCACAGATTGTAAATTAATTCAACCAAAAGTACAGTATTTCAGAATTTTGTTCCATTCAGTAGCTCCTACCTTTGCTGCAGCATTTAGGATATGTAATGAAGCAAAAGGATTACTAAATGTTGCACCCTGTAAGTGGCACTGACCTCTAGCTCAAGACCAAAGAGTACAACCCTTGAGCCTTTTCTCTTGACAATCCCACTACTTCAAAATTAAGGAGATATTTACTCTGACTTAGGCTCATTTTATTGTTAGATTTATCCTAGTTATTAGCAAAACAACCTGCTTTCAGTTAACATGATTATCCATGAAAGCTCTGGGAAACAAGGGGCTTGTCACAAGGACAACTCATTGCCTTATATACATCAGTTCCAACTCCAAGAGCAATAAAGATGCAGAACCCATCCAGGCCAAGTAAACCACTGATGTTCATCCACAGGAAAAATATTGTAAGTTAGCACTTGTGGAAGTGACTCATTGAATATTGGTCAGATTATTCAAAAACAGTTAAAAATAGGCTTTACTTGAAAATTGTCTCAATTTTTTGAATTGATATATCCTGCTATGGAACTAACAAACCAGACCCCTTCCATAATAGTATAATGTCATCCCATCTGCCTTTGGAGTGAGTCCATGTTAAAAAAGTGGATTTTTCTCACCAAAGTGGAGTAAACATGAAAAAACAAAAAAAATGGGGGTAGGGAATATGAAAACCAAATATTTGGGGCTATACAAATTGTCTGAATACAAAGTGATTCTGAAACAAGCTTACCTAGGAATTGGACCAAGAGGTTGTTGAAATATTTAGTGACCAGATCCACCATGGACTGATGTGTCTAAAATTCACATTTAGAATCATTAATTTAAAGATTCTTATGACCAAGTTCCTCAATAAACGACTTCACTGTACTGAGGACCCTATCCAGCCCATCCCACTCCCTCCTGCAACCATACACTATCAAAATACCAAACACATAAATGCAATTCAGGCCCCAACCTAGCAATACCATTGATATCCAGTATAACCAGTACAAGACCAAAAGGATCACTCTGCTGAACTACTTAATCAGAAATAGTGTAATAGGGCTTTTCATACATCTGCTAAGGAAAGCAAACTGAGAAAATTGAATTAAAACCATTTTCTAGTTAAGTTTGTAAACCATATTGGTGACCTCAAAAAGTGTACTTATAACCTTGTAGCATGGATGGCTCCGCTCACTGCTTTAGTACTAGCCTCATTCATCTACAGTAGATAAGTGACAAGCTCAATTTTGTTTTGATATAAAGCATTTCAAAGTACAGTATATATGTGTGCAGGAATGAAATGACTTGAATGTCTTTGACAATGAGTTTGATTGAAAGTGATTTTCAGTTTTAAATTAGGAAATGAGACATTAAATAATGAATCTTTCTGCATACCCTGAAAAAAGCAAGATGGTCACGTTGGAACAAGTTTGATTATGGCAAAACTCGATTAGAACTTACGTGGAGCTGAACAACAACACTGATGCAAATAAACATGATAATAGAAGTTTAAAAATAACAATCTCAATAGTCATAATATGTAAGTAAAATAAAATATATAAGAGGGTCCCAAAAATAAGATTTGGAGAATAATTTTTTTTTTTTTAGTTAAGATGCATTTGTAACCATAGCTTTCATGGTTGATCCTGGTTTCAGATTAAAAAAAAAAAATAGTTGATGAGGTTTCAGACAATTTGAATTCCCATTTTAGAAAAACACTTATGTTCAAGAGGTTGAAATCAGATAAGGCATTATTATTAATCTGTTAGCATTTAAACTGGCCATATTGGGCCCAAATATTCTACTTGTTTTACGTTCAGACCAACCAGATCTGGCCTCTCACATCTATCCTACAATGTCATTTTAAGAATAAACAACCCCAGTATTGAATTTGTGAAGCTAAGAAACAACATATGATAAGTTCAAAACAATTTGAATAAATGAGCATTACATTTGACAGTGTAATCTGAATGAAAGGGTTAAACCAAATTCTGATATTGGAATATCTGGTTATTTCTATACAATATGATTGCTATCTAGACAGATTTTATTTTTTATGGAAAGATAGCTTATGTAGCCATCATGGTAAAAATAACTTAATATTCCAATCAGCTCATGACTTTCATACAAGGATAAAAGTTTTATAAAAGAGGGGACATTTACTTTAAAAAAAGCAATTTTTCATTAACAATTTATTTTACCCTTGATAAAGGGTACAATTTGAAAATTATTTTTAATACTACCAAATATAATTTTGGCTGTTACTAGATACTTGAGTTATTTTGTTAAATTTCTTTATGTAATTTTTAAAAAATACATTTTAAATTAGGAAACTTCAGGGTGTTTCACCCAACTCTCAATAAAATTGCAAAACATATGGGATTAATTTGCAAAAGTTGTATAAAAATTAAGTGGTTAGAAACATTGAAACAATTTATATTTTCTATTTACAGGTTTGTTGGCAGTGTTGTAGTACCATTGCAAAATTTGATTAATGCCAGGACTCAGGAACTGAATGTTACACTCAAAGATTCTCAAAATAGTCCTACAACTGTGAGTACATATGTACATCAATTAGAATTGATGCTCTAAATCTTTGAGCACTGTTAATCATTTTTTAAAAAATTTTCCCTCTATTTTTATTCAATTGTTTCTAATGGGATTTTGTTTGAGCATAAAGACAAGGTTAAAAGATCTTATGATTGGCACATTTAATTGCAAAATGAAGAATTAAGTTAATGTCATGTGAAGACATGGTCTAAAATTATCATAAGTAACCTAATTAGTCAGAGGTGGTTGTAAAAGTTTCATTGCTAGAATGAGTGGAGGAAGTTCAAAGAGGTGCTACAACAAGAGTCTTTGGTCATTTAAAACCTGGAAGATAGTCATGACTAAATTAAAAAACCCAAAAGCCAACTTTTGAATTCAAACTAAGATTTTATATAATTCTGCAGTATTTTGCAAACAAAATTTAACTGTAAAATATGGGCAGCAAACATCAATGGCCAAAACTGAACATACTTCAAACAGAAGAATATAAAAATTTAGTTTCATTATATATCTCTCAGCATTTTAAATATTTAGCTTCATACTTAGTGTATTTATTTGCATAAAAGATGCAGGAGCATCTTAAATGCACCCAAATTTCAGCAGTACATATTCAGGAAAAGTTTTTAATATATTAAAGCTAATGGGAGTCCCTTAATGAAACTGGGATGATTTTTCTCTAGTCATTAGTTACCAAAAAAACAGCATGTCTTAAATGATGCCATCAAATACAGTAACTAATTTATGAATAGCTGACATTAAAATCTGGCCCCAACCACCAAAATAAACCAAAACATAAAATAAAAAAAAAACAATATACAGGGTGTTAAGTGGTGAGTTGACACTAACTTATTTGGTAATACTAAGTTTTGAAATTATCCTTTGAATTTCTGTATAAACAACCTATACATAAATGGCAAAAGGTTATTTGACAAATACAGAAGAGATTACTACATGGTGAAAGCATCAGATATAATATAGAAAGGTCATGTTTACATATTTGTGCTTAGCTGAAAGTTTGGGTTACATCATTTAGGCTAAAAGTCATACTACTGATAACAAGTGTAACCAAGAGTACAAGAGTATAGGTACTATAACAATAACAATAAAAGTCGGCTAATGCAGAGATGAAAGCTTTATCCAAAAAAAAAAAATGTAGAGGAAATCAAAGAGTAATACCCAACACCAGAGTAGGCTTATGGCCCGTCAGTCCAAAAGTTCCTTTCTGTTTGTCTTTTTAGGCAGGTACACCTTCCATTGCTGGCTTGCCAGGACTGTTGCAACATCACCATATAACTCATGTTTGCTAGCTGGGTGAACTAGAGTAATGTGAAATGAAGTGTTTTGCCCAGTCCCAGAACAGAAACCACAATCTTATGATGAGTACAACACCTTAATTACCAAGCCACATACCCCTCATCCCCTCTCTCCTAGCCTTCCACCCCCACTCCCACCTCTCCTACTTCTGTCCCATTCACTCCTTCTCCACTTCAGTCTGTTGCTATCATTCCCCCAGATCTTCCCCTCTCTGAGGTGGAGTGCTCCCTCCTCAGTAAGGGTCTGCGCTTCGTTCCCCTCACTCCATCCAGCAACGAATTTCGGACTCGTGCTGATATCCACAGCTTTTTTGTGTGCAGCATTAGGTTGTGTGTGCTTTTCCGCGACACTCCACCTGCTTTACTGACCTGGGCCACCGACCATCCCAGTGGATGCCAGTTCCAAGCAGTTCATCTTTTTGCCTGCAACAGGACTCTGCACCATACCACACAAGCAGGAGAACCCATGGCTGTCAGACAATTTTCTGTGACATCAACCCTAACATCTGGCTACCTAATTCCCCAGACTGCAACCCCCTTGATTATTATGTGTTGGGTGAGAGACCAACAAAACTCCTAGTAACACCAAAGATGAAGAGAAGGCAAGGATTATGGCAGCATTCACTAAATTAAACAAGGAGACTGTCTAGAAGAGTTGCAGGAGATTCCGAAGTCATCTAAAGGCCATGGTTGAAGCCAATGGTGATTTTATTAAATAAATTTAATCTTAGCATTTCAAGCTATTTTCATGTAATTTTGGTAAATATATCTGTTAAAATGAGGTGTCAGTGTTATTTTCATTTCTGCATAATTTAGACGACAATATATTCACCGCACACTGTACATACATTCAGTTTAATAGAATTAATAATGTATCGAATGAATATAAGTCCTGCCATTTGTTCCTACTCTGTCCTTATCACTTCAATTTTTCCAAATGTCACTAAGTAACTTAAAATCTAATTTGAATATTTCAAAATATGGTTTATATATTAACCAAATAAAATCCTCAAAATTCTTTTTAAACATTTGTGAATGGTAAAAAGCACGAGTTATTTTATGTTTATTTGAAGAATTTCATAGCTATACTTACTGGAAACTAAAGAGTCCAGAAGCTGGCTACCCGCATGGTTCATGGTCTCAAAAATTTGTCCTATGAAGAAAGGCTGAGGACGCTCGACCTTTATTCTCTTGAAAAACGCTGCCGCCGTGGTGATCTCATTCTCGCCCACAACATCATAAGCGGAAAGTGTAACCTCTCGAAAGAGCTGTTCTTCACTCCTGCTCCAGAGCGTCGGCTGCGGGGTCATTCCGAAAAGCTCTACCTGCGACGATTTCATCTCAATCGAAGGAGAGGAGCTTTTTCCGTCCGGGTTGCGGATCCATGGAACAAGCTGCCAGACGAGATGGGGAAGATGCCAACGACCGCTTTGTTCAAAGCCTCCCTTGACCTCAAGTGGCCTGAACTCTTTACATGAACACCACCCTGTACTTAACTTCATGTTCCCCTACATGGCCTTGCTATTTGCTTTTGAGCCAAATTAACTAACTAACTAACTAACTATAAACAAGAGCACTCAGAGAGCACAAACCTCCGCCAAGACAACACCAACGTTCTCTCAACGATTAGCCAGAGATGAATTTTAAAATGACAATATCTGAAATAAACTTGACTGCTCTCAAAGATTAAGTAAAAAAAAAAAAAAAAAAAAAAAAAAACAGGAAAAATAATCCAGAATCCTTGTCTGGTACCGCATTGATCCCAAAATCTAGTCAATTTGTGCCAGCCATGAGGCCAAACATCCCTGAAAGTTACATCCAACTCCATCCAGTGGCTTTTGCGATATCTCGTCCACAGACAAACAAACAAACAAACACGACTGAAAACAATACCTCCATCTTTGCTAAGGCGGAGGTAATAAAGGAATACAAGCATTATAGCAGCTTCACTTAACTACATTAGTAATATATATGTCTGTAAAGACATGTGGCCTAGTGGTTAGGATGTTGCGCTCAAGGTTGTGGTTTCAATTCCTAAACAAATGGTGCATTGTATTCTTGAGCAAAACACTTCGTTTCACAGTGCTCCATTCCACTCAGCCTTAAATGGGTAACCTTGCACTGGACTGCCATTCCATTTAGGGGAAATTTGGGGCCTGATAGCCTACTCAGCAGGGGGCATCATTCAAAAGTTACAACAATCTAAGGAATCATATTGTGGCCAGTAATGTATAACATCTCTTCTCAGATATGATACAGGATCAAATATGGTGTATTATATCCTATCTATCTAATGCTAGAGTAGAAAAAGAATGGAAAATGAGCATTTTGGTCCAAGAGCTTTTTGTAAGTTTTGAGCATATTTTGAAAGCATAGAATATGAACCAATGCGGAAAATAAATGCAGAGTCTCATAAAGTTAAAATATTAGAATAATTATTTTAAATATCTATGTTTACATAGCTTATCATAAAGTTATCTTATATCATCTTATCATGGATTTGTATTTGAATAAGCTTTTGATATTCAGAATAATTGAAACGATTGTAAACTTTTTTATTCAGGGTACTGTGAGATTAAAGTTGGATTATATAGCACCAGCTTCTACTACTTCGGGAGGTAAGCATTGATAATTATCTATTGAATTTTCATGATAAAGATTTGAAAAGCTATTCAATATAGAAAAATAAAACAAATTATCATTAAGACTTTGCTACCATCAGCTCAAAATCTGTTAAGTACTCAAAGTAAAAAGATTGCTCCTCAAGCACAGATTTGGGGTTCAGTCCTACCATGCAGTGCCTTAGGCAAGTGTCTTCCACTGTTGCCCCAGGTCAACCAAAGTCTTGTGAGTGCATTTGGTGAATAGGAAAATGAAAAAAAGTTTTGTGTGTGTGTGTCCATCCTTGTCTTGACTAGATGTGAATGAGTGTCACTGTCATACAAGTGGTGTTGAACATTTTAACTCTACCCTGAAAACACGTTCAATCATGGGGAAATATGACCTTCTCTGGAAATAAGTAAAGATTGTCAACATCAAGGACATCCAGCTATAGAATATTTGACTCAGCAAATTCTGTATGACCCATGCAAACATGGAAAAATAGATTTTAAATCAACAATGATGATGATGCTAACAGACTTTATTTTCAAACTTATAAATGGTCGATTGGATGTATATATTAATTGTTGTACTATATTCTCAGGTCATCTTTGATCAAGCACACACCTGTGACAGACAGGTAATCAAACAATTAGATTTGACCTCAAAAATCTCTTGTTCCAGATCTGTACACTCTCGTGTAGAGGACAGTGTGGGCATATCATATTCTCTCAACAATCCTATCAATTTTTACATGTCAGTAGATCCTAGTGAGAAAGTTGGACTTGGACAAAATATAGCAGTTGCTGTACCTTTGAATTGATTAGTGTTTGGAGTTAATAAAGATATTGATACTGTTCCTAATTGCATGTGAATGTTGAATTGCAGTTAGCTTACTGGACTGAGTTGGGGATATAGTGGTCTTATGTTATATGAGTGCTGTATGAAGTAAATTACATGAAGAGCAAAGCTGCAGGCAACTGAACTAGGAAAGTAGCTGAGTATTAAAAAGTATTTAGCAATATGTTCAGGAGAAGCAATTGTAATGTTATAGGCATATATTTCTATATCATTCATGCTGCATAATATTGCATTGGTGCATAATTATTGCAGCTTTTTTTCAACAAATTTTGTTCAACAAAAACAATAACAACATGTAGCAAAAACATCTTTAAATGATTATTCCTGAGCATATTCACCATTTACTTCAATTACTGCTTCCCATTTGCTTGGCAGACGGTTTGACCATCATTTAAAGATGTTTTTGTTACATGTTGCTATTGTTTTGTTGAATAAAATTTGTTGAAAAAAGTCGCAATAATTATGCACCAACCCAAGAAAAAGTGCCCTTTGCCAGTTGAAGAATCTCATGATGAAGGTAGACCAGTGAAAATGTTTGGGGATAGTCAACAGTGCTTTCTCAGAGGATATTGTGGAAAGGATGATAGTTTGATGTATCCTATTTAAGGAAGTTGTTGGTTTTGATGTTCAAATTTAATGAGAAAAGTACCCCCTTCATTTAAAAAACAAAAAAATTTATTGTAATAATAATTTTTTTTTCAAACAGGTGGTGGTGGTGGTGGTGGTGGAGGTGCGTCTGGTGTTGTTGTTACAACTGATGGTGATGATGAGGATGAGGATGAAGATGATGAGGAGCCAGCAGCTCCAGTTCAGGTTGTTGACCCTGTTACTGGAAATGTCACAGTTGTCAAACCACCCAAGAAAAAAAAGAGGAGATCTAAAAGGCAAAATCTATCAACAAAGAAACAAGATTTCCAGGTTATTATTATTACTACTACTATATGCTATTTATATGTTTATTTTTAAATTCTCTGTGATCAAAGACATTCTAGATAAGACTGGCTTGTCTTTCCAGAGTATGTACAGGGCTGCATTATCACATGTGTCTTTTTCTTGTTTATGATGCTTGTTTGTAATTTGAGAGAGATTCACCTGCCATTTCTGATATGTACATGATCCTGTGTTGTGTCACCACTAATCTTTAGGACAGGTGAGACTACATGAGAATTTATGAGTTTTAGTGAAAACTCCAGCTTCTGTTTGGTAGTCAGGGAAATAACAGTATACTCTTAGTTATTCAGTACCGATAGGGTTAAACATAGCAAAATATTGTTGTCTCTCTCAACTGATATGTAATACTTTTGGACTGTTAAAGTTTGAAGATCTTTAAAAATTGGACAGCAGCAGAGAAGGGAAACACAAGGGACATTAAGTAAATGAAACGAGAGTAACAATAACTGGTTTGGCCCTTTGACTGACCAGTACCTTGAAGGAACTGTACCACTTACATTAACATCTCTGGTCATCAGATTGACTCTGAACAAGCCAATAATTTGACCTATGAGAAATTGTAGACAGAATGGTCATGTCTTGAAATGCCTTTGTTCATTCAGATCTTGCTTGAAGTTAAACAACCACTTAGTAACAATGATTGCTGTTGAAATTTGGAAAGATTTGCCTTGTATTAGTGATTGAAGTTACAGTGAGTTAACTTCACTGTGGACCAATGAACCTATGCATGTTGACCTTTGTGAAAACATAATTCCTCTTATTTCAGCCTGCTTAGCTGACTGAATAATAGTTGGAAGATCCTGTTGTTTTAAAAGAACCTGTGTAAAAAACCTTTCCACTCACGCTGAGTGAATCAGTATCTTGCAATTTTAAGGTGTTTATTATTGCACTAAATTTACACATTCACTCCACTATTGACCTTCCTAGGTTAAAGACAATCTCCTTCCTTATTTTTGTTTTTTTAAGTTAAAAAAAAACAAAAATTCACAAGCCCCTTTAGATATTTTGAGCCATAGGGTGAGTGCATTGGCTGACATAGTTACAGATTAAATGTAATTACTTTATTTCATTTCATCCTACCGGGTTCTTAAAATCATAAGAAATCCACTTTACTATTAATCCTCTGATTATTAAAATGAGTACCAGTGATATACTGGGTTGATTCAAATGATTACTTCTTCAAGACAAAATGTTTGATTTGGGACTATTAAAAAGAAATCAATAGTCTATCTTTATTAATATTCTTTTGTATTCTATGCACAAGGCCCGAAATTTTTGGCGAGTGGGGCCAATTGATTAGATCGACCCCAGTATGCAACTGGTACTTAATTTATCAACCCCAAAAAGATGAAAGGCAAAGTTGACCTCGGCGGAATTTGAACTCAGAACGTAAAGGCAGACGAAATACCACTAAGCATTTCGCCCAGTGTGCTAATGTTTCTGCCAGCTTATATCTTCATTAATATTAGAAATAGTTTAAGGCAGTAAGCTGGCAGAATCATTAGCACACCAGGCAAAATGCTTAGCTGCATTTCATCTGTCTTTATATTCTGAGTTCAAATTCCACCAAGGTCAACTTTGCCTTTCATCCTTTTGGGGTCAATAAAATAAGTACCAGTAGAGCACTGGAGTCGATGTAATTGACTTAACCCATCTCCTTAAATTGCTGACCTTGTGCCAAAGTTTGAAACTGATATTAGAAACAGCTTAGCAATCTTCTAATTTAATTATTTCATTCTTTAGTAAGATCCTCAGTAGGAAAGCTCATTTTGAGGATCCTTTATTACTTACTTCCTTTAATTACAGATGAAGACACATTCATTAATTCTCTAACCTATCCCTATTCTATAATGTTTCTGTGCCATTGTAACCCTCATAAATGAAAACTCGAAAAGAATTAAGAATGATGTGCTTATATTGTAGTTCAATAACCACCCCCTCAAATACCTTTGTTTAAAGCAATATTAAAGATTGTTGACTGAATAAGGTTTTTCTCATTGGTAACATCTTGTTCGGTGTTGCTTGCTAGACATATTAAAATGGGTGTGTTTAGAAAAAGTCAAATAAAAGAAAGAAATACTAATAACAAAGTGGAATATTGACTTATGGATAGTAGAAGTATTTTTTAGCTCAGTGTTTCAGACTTTACTGTAGAGTTTTTCAATGGCTAAAACTACCAATCAATCATCAGTAGGCTGTGAACCTCAACTCTTCTTATTGATTATTTTCATTTTTTAAATTTATATTATTCATCGGGTAAACTCTTCAGATGAATTTTAATAATGTTTGAGATACAAACTGACAACAATCTCTCCATATTATTGCTTCCATAATCATGTATGCATGCTTACCTTTTGAAGTAGATGGACTAGCTGATTTTAAGGAACTTGGGATATGAAAATGTTGTCTTACAGAGTTATATAATTATCCTAAAATACTTATACAAAAGTAGTAGCTTGATGGAATTTAGTTAATTACAGTTCATCATCATAATGGCTAAAGTTTTTCAGGTAAGTGTACCAAAACATAATTTCTTGAATGAGCAGGGTAAGTAAAGTTGGAAGTCAAGAGTTTTCGGTGCAATTATTGCTAATGTTCACAACCATTAAGGTGTCTCTATATGGTTACTTGATCTATTAGAAAATGCATACAGATCTCTCCCAGATCCCTTTTTTCCAAGACATATTGGACAGTGTTGTCCTACATATCCCTAAAATGATGAGCTGCTTATGTACTTAAGTTTTACTTACACTAGAAATTAAATAGCTTTATCTAATCTGAAGGTTACATTTATCTTACATTTTCAATTATTTCTTTTCTTCAGTTCTTGTTAAATTTTCGATATTTTTAGTTGTAACTTTTTATGTAAAATTTATTTTTAAAGATATCTGATTCATTTAGTTTCAATTAGGATCTTGGTTCCTTTGAATAGCTTAAAACTGCATTATTCTCAGGAATTTGTAAAAATTGCTTTCTTATCTATACTGTTTTTAATAGGCTTATTCTCTGGCAGTGGTATATCAGGCCAGAAGTAGAGATATTTCTTTTCTACAACTTCTTAAAATTAAAAATAAATTTTTATTTTTTTATTTATTTATTTATTTTTTTCTGTTGATGTCACTGTACTTGTTACATCATGCTGAATCTAGTCCCGGATAAAACCAAAGGAAACAAAATATTCATTTTCGGATTTTTTTTTCTCCTCAAATAAAGCAAACTTATCCACCTAATCACACACATACACGCACATTCACTCTCTTCCTCTTTTTCCTTCTCTCTCTCTCTCCTTCCTTTTTTTATCATTTACCTTTCACTTGTTTCAATCATTGGTCTATGGCCATGCTAAGATATTGCCTTAAAAAATTCAGTGGAACAAATCGATCCCATCACCTGTTTATAATCCTAGTATTTAATCTACTGGTCTCATTTGTCAAAATGATAAGTTGCAGAGACATAAACAAACCAACACTAATTGTCAAGCTGTGGTGGCAGACAAACAAACACAAACATGCACGCATACATGTGTATGTATGTATGTATGTGTGTGTGTGTGTGTGTGTACATATATATATATATATACACACACACACACACATGACAGGTTTTTTCAATTCCCATCTATCAAATCCACTCACAAGATTTTTAGTCAGCCTGGAGCTATAGTAAAAGACACTTTCTCAAGGTGCCATGCAATGAGACTTGAACCTGAAACCATGTGGTTGGGAAGCAAGCTTCTTACCATACAGCCATGCTTAAGCCTAAAAGGTATTCATGGTTTCACTGGAAGTTCTATTAATTTCTTTTTATCTAATATAGTAAGATTAGAAGAAATGGGCTCTAATTTGTGATAAATTTGATTACTAGCTTTAAAAATAAAACAAACAAAAAAAAACTTCACTTTTCCCCAGAAAATATCTTAAGCCACTTGCATGATATCAGTTTCCGTTTGTAATTTTTTTGGTTTCGTGATAAATTCTCCAGAACCTGCAATGTTCTGATATGATTTTTTCCCCACTCAAAACTTAGAAATAAGGAGTGAAAACTTTTGTAGAGAAATGAATTAAAACTTTCCACTACTTAATGAGGTTTATTTGAATAGAATGTTTCAGAAGTAAAATTACTGCATTATTAATATGTCAAGCAGATCAATAGTTATGTCAGTGTAGTTTTATATGCATCATCATCATCATCATCATCATCATCATCATCATCTAACGTCCATTTTCCATGCTGTCATGGGTTTGGTGGTTTGACAGGAACTTCCCCAGCCTCCATAGTCTGTATTTGTTTGGTTTCTGCAGCTGAATGCCCTTCCTAACACCAGTCACTTTGCAGAGTGTACTGGGTGATTTTTATGTGGCACCAGCACCATTGCTTTTTACATAATACCAGCACCAGTGCTTTTTGCAAAACAGTAGAATCAGTCTAAGTAAAGTAGTGCTGGCTTGTGCCACCAAACGGTGAATACTAAAAGTTTGCCGTGTGGAAAAAATGAACTTTTTGTGAAGAAGCAAGGTCTAACATTTTGGGCAGATCTCTTTCAAGAAGAATTTTCTGCTCGAAAAATTATATTTGTTTCTCTTGTTTGCTCTCTGCAAACTATTCTACGAGTATTATGGTTCTTTTATTCTTTTTCAATGAAATATAGATTTGAGTATTTGTGGTATTTTCCACATTTACATGAAATTAACTATTAGTTTTATTTGTCTCTTTCATTTGACAGATTTGATCTGAAAGTAGGTGGACATTTCTTTTTGTGATGCGGGATAAAGATATTTTGCTGCAAAAATTTTTACTTCACAAATTAATATACACATGTGCTTCATTTTAATTTCTCATAGTGTAGATGAGTTTTTTGGTTTTGTTTTGATTTTTTTCGTCCACAAGTTTTGGAGTAAATTGATTTGAGACTCCTTTCTATTAAATTATTTCTCAGTTGTAAAATAAGTCAGGCAAGAGTTACGTACCTTGATCAGAAACGTAAAGCTTTATCTGTTCGTAGATTTTCAATATGTTGTCATATTGTCTTTATCTCTCTCAAGCCATCAGTCTGTCTAAGAACACCTAAATCTTCATGAGTAGCTATATCGAATATTTTTTATTTTGTTATCAATCTCCCATAGTATTGGTACAATATTTGAACCCTCATAAACTTTGATCTGTCAATGACAAGGTGGATGCATTAGTCAACAAATTAGATATTAATATCAATATATGAATGTGTATCAGACTCTTACAATATCTCCTGGGATATTTCCGGCCATTTCAAGCAATTCTAGAATAATTATGTATTTCTTGCAATTTTAGCTAGTTACCATTTCCTATAAGAAAGGATAAAATTATCCTTAGATTTGCATCAATGTAACCCTAAGATAAGGCCCAAAATTTTTGAGGCTATATAACTTCAAAGGAGACTAAGTGTTTATTTATTTACAAAATTAGTTAAAATTGAACTGATAACTAATATTGCAGCAGATAATCAGCAAGCATAGTATGAGTCTTCAGTTAAATTTCACCATGTCTTTGCACGTGTTATACCCTCGGAATTTTTCTGCTTATTATCAAAGTTATTGTGATGGCATTTAAGTTTGTAGACCTATGAATGATAAAGCTGGTGGATTCTCAGAGCAATAAACCTATCAGTTGTCAAAGAAACAGTTTATAAACAAACAAGATTTCTATATTTTGGTAGTAAACTTGTGAATTTATCCAATTACTTAAAGATAATGCATTGTCTGTTACTATTTGCAGAAATAGAATACACAAGCTCATGATGGAGCCTTTCCATTTTAGGTAGAGGTGCTAGATATAGAAGGCAAGTATCTTTGAAAGTACACCCTACTGCCTTTGCACAAAAGTCAGACTAGGCCAGGTTGGAATGCCTTTGATCCTAAGCTTGCTCAGTAAGCATTGAGTTAGGGTTAGACAACTACTACTAAAATACAGTTTCTTTATAAAGAGGTTTGCATAGAGTTGGTTCAGATATCTTCTTTGAGCAGTCCTTTTTTTTTCTACTAAGATTTAATTGTTCTTTGAGTATTTATTAATCTCTGAAAAATGTCAAAATATTTTTTTCTGACATATGCTATCTTTAAATGGAAAATATCTACACTTATAATTATTGTAATCATCAAACTAAATAATATTGCTGGTTTAAAATAAAGCATTGAAACTCTGGACCTTATATAGCACGAAAACACCGGAGTGAAATGCCATCAACCTTGCATTTCAAACTACAAAAAACTGATTCTGTCTATTGACATGTTCCTTGTGGTTTAAGCAAACAAGCATGTCTGAAAATGTTAACCTACTGTAAAGAGAAGAAATTCTAAATTTATTAGATAGATGCTATAATTGAGTGCAAGTAGACAGTATATTTAGAAAGTATATTCATTGATTCTACTCAAGTGGTAAACATTCTGCCTGACTGAAGAACATTTTAATACTCACAAGATAACTCAAAATTTGCAAGTCCTTTTGTAAAGGGAAATAATATGCAAAACATGAGTTAGTTCCCTTGTGACAATTTTTTTCCCCACATAAAAAATAATTATCATGAAATTATTGTATACAGTGCTCAGGTGCACCACAACTTATCAAAAGTGCATATAAAGCATATGCAGTAATGTACAAATGTCTGGGAAGTGAACAGTGTATGAGTCAGATAATACTTGCGTGTGTATGGAGGGGAGAAAATCAAGTGTAGTGTTGGCGAATCTCAGGAAGTATGGAAGTTTTGAAGGATGCAGTGCTCTGACAACTGATGCTGGCAGTTTGTTCCATGTTTCAGCAACTCCTAGCATGAAAAAATGTTTCCAAAAGTCATGGGAGCTATGCTGTTTTCTGACTTTGTAAACGTGTCCACGGGTGTTAGACAGGTGGAGTTTGAAAAGGTGCTCAGAGTTATTGTTAGTAAGAAGGTTAATAACATATGCAACAAATAAAAGGGGGCCAAGAAGAGATCCCTGTGGAACACCAGATGTCATCTTATAGAGTGAAGAGTGCTGTCCTAGAACTGTGACAACCTCTTTTCGGTCGATAATAAAGGACTTGAACCAGTTATAAAGATCATCTCTTATACCCATTGCAGAGAGTTTCACCATAAGTCTTTTGTGTGGCACAGAATTAAAAGCCTTAGGAAAGTCCAGGTAAACATCCACCCAGGAGCCACCATCAGTGATTCGGGTAATGTCCTCAAGAAGCTCGATGAGTTCATTACAGCAGCTGAAGTTAGGAATAAATCCAAATTTTGACGGCTGTCAATATGTAAATATGTTTTGATTAAAGTTGACAGAACTTGAATTTAGCTATAAAATTCATTATTCCTCTCTTGAATTCAATGTTGAACATTCTGTTGGTAAAAAAACAAGTCCTCACAATCTAACACTCTAAAGTTGAAATTGATTGACTGTTTTCTTATGAATTTGGTTTTTTGGTGTTCTTAAAATTAACTTCAATTAATATATTCTTAGCTAGAATAAATATATTACTCTATTTTTTTGAGAAAGCTTTGTAAAAGTCTTTTATATTTTATATCTAGATAGTGTTATTTTTGGTTGCTGATAGGCAAAGTGTATACATATTGTGCACTCTTTTTGCATATTTGAAAAAATATTTAATATTTCTTCAGTATTCTAGTTTATTCTTGAGTTGACTACATGACAGAGCTGTTTGGTGAATCATTTCACTTATGAATTGCTTCAAGGCTATGTATATATTCTTCTAAACTTGGATTCACAGGAATAAATGTGTAATCTTTAGTACAGGAGGACACAGGTTTAGAAAGAAGTGGGGAGAAAGTAATTTCAAGGAAACGAAAAACTTCCTTTGCTCTCTAATACCTATTAAGGTTGTGAGAGTCACTAAAAATGTCCTTAACTCCAGATACTGAGAATATAACAGAGCATCTTCTCTTAACACAAGATACTAGAATATAGAATATGCAACTGTTTTTAGTGGTGATGGGGTGTGGGAATAATTTTAAATATGGACAACCAAAAAGAAAAATTTACTTAACATTGATACTCAAATTTCCATCTTAGCTCAGCTAAAATATTCCTGGTTTTACTGTTTCTAATCTTCTATTCTTGCTATCCATAAATATGATTGAATTATTTCGTTATTGTGCTACTAGGTTGGTGCTTTTTTTTTTTTTTTAATGCTATGAGTGAATTGCAAGTACATAATCTGGGAAGTGGGTTCATTTATAGAGAGAAAAATAAAGTATGCAATCTATATAAAATTACTGTTTTGGTCTTAAGAATTTAATTGCTCTCATCCTTCTATAGATTTTTAGAGACTTTATTAGCAGACAGAATTTCACCACTGCTCTGGAGGAAACTATAACTGCTTAAAATATGAAGTACTATAAGAATGGAACTAATTTTGAGTAGTGGAACATTGAATGTTGTGAGTAAAGTCCTGGACTGACAAGAAGTCAATGTGGCTTTTAAATTTCCTCAATTATCTTCAAAGAAATTCCAAAGCTATTTCATATTCTAATATCTTAAGAGGTGTTGCTTTGTCAGTATTTTTACTGGTGATGGAAAATGTATTAATGGTTGGAATAGACTAGTTTCTGATATGAAGATTAGAAGCAATAAGACCAAGAATACTTCATTTGAAATAAGATGGGCATTTTGTGTAAATAATTTTGATTATGAACAACTGAAGAACTAATGTTTTTCGGTTATCAATAATAGAGCCTGAATTAGAAATGGCCTCTTAATTGAAACCAAATAATGTGATCAAGGTTAGTTTCTTTTTGGAATATTACTTTTTAACAGTGTTTTTTTCTTTTGACATTGCAATACATCCTAACGGCAAGTGCTATTCTCATGTATGCAGTTTTAAACAGCCTCCAGAAATTTATTTTCATGTTTCTTTTCTTAAGTTCTTGAATAAATGGAAACCAAAAACTTTATTAAATTATTACATTATAATTAGAAAGCAATACCTTCTAGGTTTTTATGTAGCAGTTTTGTAAATATTGTGTAGAGAAACCTTCTCATAATCATAGTCAATAGAATTTTGGCTATATTTTAGCATGAATAATTTGTTCTGAATCTCTGTGTTTTCATGTGAAAAGAGAAATAACTTTATTATATTAATATTCTGAAATATTAAAATTAGACCTATGACTAAGAGTTTCCTCACCTTCATTATTATTTTGACATCTGTGCTAGTTTCAGCCTTCTACATTGATGATTGAATTTATCAACACATTAATATTAGGTGTATTGATTTTTGCCTTCTTCCCCTCCCACTAATATTCTCTCTATAACAGTTGTGATATAGGCCATTTTGGTTTACTTATCATCTGTTATAATTACTCCTGTCAGTGATCATGAAGAGTTATATTTCTGTTTGAACCCAGTCAACTTTTGTTTATGAACATTTTTACTAAATGTTCACTTTAATTTAGGAAAGTATATTTTCAAACACCGTGGAAGATATGGATATACTAATTGTTTATCAGAAACTTTTACCAACATAATTTATATAAAGTTTTGAATAGCAGTGAGAGAAGTAAAAAAAAAAAATGCTACAGCTGGATAACTATGTCATAACTTGGTTGATAATACATTCACTATGTTTAAGTTAAATCGGAGAAATAGCATAGCTAAAAATAAAGGACCTCTTCGGAGAGAGAGTTTAAGGGAGACTCTTTCACGGAAAAATAACTTAGATTCAACAATGAAAATTGATTTAAGTGCTGTGCCTCCTAAGGAACCATTAAAAGAAAAACCACCTCCAAAAATGTCGCATTTAGTGCGATTTCGATGCAGGTCATCTGTCACGATGCCAAACGCAATGGTTGCTTCTGCATTTCAGGTAAATAATTTTTTCTAAATATTTTGCTAAGTCTTGTTCCAATTGGGTAGTTTTTATGTCATAAAAATTAACAATACTTGTGGGAGTTTTTTTCTGAGTAGAAGTAATAAAAGCACTCATATGTCGTCGTTCATCATCATCATTTTATATTGCTTCTCCATGCTTGCATCGGTCAGGTGGCTTTCCTGTTGCCAACCCTCACCCATTTCCAAGCAAGCCAGCATTTCCCCATGGTCAGACACACTTTCATAGAATTCTGGAAATGAAGGAGACAGCTTGTATGACAGTGTTACTCATTTCTAACTATCATGATGTCAAAATGAGATACACACACAAACACATGTATGGCTAGCTTCTTTCATGTTTCCACCTACCAGATTTCACTCACAAGGCTATAGTAGAAGACACTTGTCTAAAGTGCAATGCAATGGTACTGAACCTAGAGCCATGTGGCTGAGAAGCAAACTTCTTATCACACAGCCACATCTGTGCTTTGAGATCGCCAGCCTCGTCTGGCACCTGTGTCGGTGGCACATAAAAAACACCATCCGAGCATGGCCGTCTGCCAGCCTCGTCTGGCACCTGTGTCAGTGGTACATAAAAAACACCATCCGAGCGTGGCCGTCTGCCAGCCTCGTCTGGCACCTGTGTCGGTGGCACATAAAAAACACCATCCGAGCGTGGCCGTCTGCCAGCCTCATCTGGCACCTGTGTTGGTGGCACATAAAAAACACCATCCGAGCGTGGCCGTCTGCCAGCCTCGTCTGGCACCTGTGTCAGTGGCACATAAAATCACCCACTACACTCTCGGAGTGGTTGACGTTAGGAAGGGCATCCAACTGTAGAAACACTGCCAGATCTGACTGGCCTGGTGCAGCCTTCGGGCTTGCCAGACCCCAGTTGAACCGTCCAACTCATGCTAGCATGGAAAGCGGACGTTAAACGATGATGATGATGATGATGATGATACATAATAAATGTAATACTATTTACTGAATCTCAGTTTTTTTTATATGCTAGACTACTGGTGTTAAAATTGATGTTATCAAATTAATATCCAATTTTTCACCCTCATTTTAATTTTAAATATATATATGTATATATATCATCACCAACCTCGTCATCATCATTTAGTGTCTGCTTTCCATGCTGGCATTGGTTAGATAGTTTGACTGGAGTTGGTAATCTGGGGAGCTGCATTAGTTTCCAGCCTGATTTGGGCTTGGTTTCTATGGCTGGATGCACTTCCTAATGCCAACCACTCCAAGAGTGTAGTGGGTGCCTTTTACATGTCACCAACACTGGCCACAGCTATGATTTCACTTGGCTGCACAAGTCTTCTCAAGCATAACGAATTGCCAAAGGTTGCAATCACTTGTCATTGTCTCTGAGAGACCCAACGTTCGAAAATCATGCTTCACCACTTTGTCCCATGTCTTCCTGAGTCTTCCTCTTCCACAGGTTCACCCCACAATTAGAGATTAGCACTTCTTTACACAGCTGTCCTCATCCATAATGGATATATTTATATATACACATTAAATGATGATGATATATATATAAGCAATAATAAATCTCAGAGCGAGTTATAAACAGTAGCTACAACACATCGTGACGTACATTTGCCATTTAAATATGGCTAACCCCTAAGGGTGGATGCTACTGTAGTTTGTAGCCCCAGGAGGACACCTGTCTATGGCCAGCTGGAGGAGGTGTCCTCCTGGGGCTACAAACTACAGTAGCATCCACCCTTAGGGGTTAGTCATATTTAAATGGCAAATGTACGTCACGATATATATATATATATATATATATATATTTAGAAGTAACAACTAAAATAATTCTTTTTCGCACATCTCCATTGTATTTTCAAGTTACTGAGGAAAGGGTGCAATATGAAACATTTCCAAATAAAAGTCCTGTTGGAAATGATATCTCACATCTTCTACCACTAACCCATCTGTTGCCTAGGCCACACCCAGTGGCCAGTCTGAGTCTATATAGAATCCACTCTCAATCTTTCATTTGGACATGTGCAACAAAGACTTTGAATTACTCTTGTTCAAAGTTTCTTTGCCACTCTAAGGTTTATCTACTGTCTCTGCTACACTCTACTCACTTTGAATTACCTCCAACTATTTCTCTTTCTCTCACACACACGGGGTGCTAAAAAGTTCCTGGCTTTGGGTAAAGAAATATACAGAAGGATCAGTTAATTTTGATTTTATACAACATATTCCTCTCTGATTCACACACTTATTGCACCAGTCCTTCAGTTTTTCTAAGCCCTATAAATGAACTCAGAAGGTTGAACTTCCTGCTAGGCCTTTTGTGATACCCTTAAAGCCAGGAACTTTAGAGCACTCCCACATATATATGTATATATATTAATATATATGAATATTACACACACACACATATTGTGTATATAGGTGCAGTGTGGTTGTATGGTTATGAGGTTTGCTTTCCACCTACACATTTTCAGGTTCAGTCTCACTGTATAACACCTTTAAGCAAGTATCTTTTCCTACAGCTTCAGGCCAACCAACTAAAATGTTATTAGTGGGATGATGATGATGATAAAACTGGAAGAAGCCTGTTAGCCTCATCACCCCATCATCTCTCTGAGTGTCCAGCCATAGAAACCATGTTGAAGCAAACACTGGAGCATGATACAGTCCCTGGACCTTCCAAACTCTCTAACTTATGCTATTATGGAACATGGATATTAAATGAAGTGTGTGTTTGTGTCTCTGTCTTAACACCATGTGGTAATTGAAAGCAAGTATTACTGTTAAACAAGCTGTGTTCTTTGCTTCTAGCCTTCTGTGTTAATGTATCCATCCATGGGGAAACATTATCTTGCTTGATGACAGGCAAGGAAGGGCGGTGACTGGAAGGTCATCCACCTACAGGAAATCTGTCTCAACAAATTCTGTCTGACCCATGCAAGCATGGAAAAGTGGACATAAAAACAATGACACGCACATCTACAAATACATACACCTACACATATACATCAGTGCATACATGTATGTGTGTGTGTATGTATGTATGTATATATATATATATGTATATACTTACATATATGTATAAGTACATGTGTGTGTATATGTGTGTGTGTAAGGAGTAAAAACCCCCTTCAGTCATGAATGACTCTGGGATTGCACCTAGAAAGTCACCCTCTGATGCACATATATACATAAATGCATACATGTGTGTGTGTGTGTATATGTATGTATGTATGTACATATGTATGTGTGTGAGGAGTAAAGACTCCCCTTCGGTCATGAATGACTGGATTGCACCTAGAAAGTTACTCTCTGAGGCATAAGTCCAGGCGAAGTTGTTTATAGAAGACTAGCAGTCACCCATGCATACCGCCCCCTATGCCACCCATGCATAGCCAAAGGCCAATACAGCTTAACAACAGTGACATCGCAAATCAGTTCTACAGATGAGTGAACTGGACCAACGTAAAATAAAGTGTCTTGCTCAAGATCACAACACACTGCCCATTCCTTGAATCAAATTTACTCCCTCATAATTGTGAGCCCAATGTTCTAACCTCTGAACCATGCGCATTATACACACCCAGATGCACAACACTATCTCTCCTATCTGTATACATGCACACGCACATACATGTGTGTGTGTCTGTTTTCAAGAGGTCTTGCCCACTCCATGACAGTTTGGATTAGACTGAACCTAAAACTGATGGTCGCTGTATTGGTGGTGGCAGTATTCACATGCCTACTACAGTTATATATTTCTCTTAGTATAAAGTATCAGATTAACTACAGAAAGGAATTGGAATGAGAGCCATCTAGCCTCCCTTAAGGTTTTTTGTGTCATAAGTAAAATGAAAGGTTTTCAATTTGGGAGTGGAAACTAGCTTTCCATGACCTTTTGTCCTATCAAGTGCACATAGAAATCTTTAGAAAAGAGAGATGGAACCTTGAGATGGTGGCAAGTTCCGAACTCCATTTAGTTGTAAATCCATTACTGAGTATCTTGGATTTTATTGTTGTTGCTTAACCCAGTTCTGCTTTGGTCAAGGAAATGTACAATCAAAGACATTCAGACTGTGATAAATATTATCCATTGTGCCCCCTTTCTTTTCATCAAAACTGTTTTACTGTTTTGGTATGATTTGATTGAGATCTGACTGTTATTTCTATCAGGTTCAGTAACTGCATAAAGTGTTCCTTATCGGCTTCATATTTTGTGTATTTTTGGCAAGTCAGTTGAAGAGACCATTTTTCTGCTAAATTAAGCATTACCATCATTAAAATATGCTTAGTTGTTTTGGGTGATGTTTTCATGTGAAGCAGACAGGATGGCCATAGCTGTATTGTCTTGTGGTCATAGGTCTATTCAATCAATCCTGATTTGATGTTAAACAATAGCTGGCTAATAGTATTTGTCAGTATTATAACTGGTTAGTAAAGCAAGTTGCTCCTACTCTGCAATGCCTATAAACAGCTAGGTGGACTGGTCCATTTATTCGATGGTGTGGTAGTAGTGAAAGTATCCAGAACAATGGCTAACTGTTCCTGCACTTCTGTGAATGTAAAAAGCAGTTTAAATTTTCTATCTTTACCAACTAAGAATATGAAGAAGGTACTGATATAATAGATCTATTATTTATGCATCAAAATAGCGATGATAGTACTTCTATGTATGTAGTAGTTTTCATAGCTAAAACATTAATTATTCATACTGTATGAGTGAGATGATGAAGGGATTGAGGGAGAAGTTCTGGAAATGGAAGGAGGTGTTTGAAAGCAAGGGTTTGAAGGTAAACCTTGGGAAGACAAAGGTAATGGTGAGTGGGGTTGAAGGAGAAATTTTAGTGAGTAAGGTGAAACCATGTGATGTATGTGGGAGGAGGTTTATAGCAAATGCAGTGTTGTGTATGAGATGTGAGAAATGGATTCATGGTAGATGTACAAAAATGAAGATGACAACCCCAAGACTGGCAGGAGAGTTTGTGGAAGATGTGAGAAAGGAGCTTGGAGGGCTGGTAGAACAAGTGGAAACTCTAGGTGACGAGGTGGAGAGAGTGAAAGAGTTTTGCTATTTGGGAGATAGAGTGGATGTGAAGTAGCTGTGACAACAAGAGTGAGACTTGGCTGGGTGAAGTTCAGGGAATGTGGAGCATTGTTATATGGGAAAAGGGTCTCATTGAAGATGAAAGGAATGGTCTATAGGAGTTGTGTGAGAGCTGCAATGCTGTATGGGAGCGAGACATGGTGTCTGAGTGAGAGAGAGATGGCAATTTTGAGAAGGACCAAGAGAGCAATGGTGAGAGAAATGTGTGGGATGAAGCTGTTTGATAAGAGGAGGACTGAGGACTTGATGGGGATGCTGGGGTTGAAGGAATTGGTGAAATGGCTGGCAAGGGCGAACGTAGTGTGGTGGTATAGGCATGTGTTGAGGAGGGTGCTTGAATTTGAGGTAGGATTGCGAAAGTGAGGTAGACCGAGGAAAACGTGGAGGGTTGGCTTGAGAAAGGGGAACACCCAAATTCAAGCAAGATGGCTATGGCATTGAGGTAGATCCGACCACCCTTGTTAACGGGGACAAAACCTGGATTTAAAACACTGGAAGATAATGACGACTCTAATACACATATGAAATGGTTTTAAAATTTTATATTTAAAAAAATTTTTTATGAAGTTGGCATTTTCTTTTTACCTACTGAAATTTATGGATTATTCTCATAGCTCCAAGCAACGAGTCTTTTATTCTTCTTCAAGCCTGCGTCAATTTTAAGAATAAAGACATATTGTTATTCTTTTCAAGCACCTCAGTCTAGCTGAGAGATATCAGCTTTGCTCATGGCCCAATTAAATAGGATTGTTGGGAGATACCCAACTGTTACTCTTATGATAATTTATGTAAATTCCAGTTTTGCAACGCTTTTCTTCTCATGCACACAAATATTGAAATATTTAAAACATGTCAGCAAATTAAGCACAGGCATGGCTGTGTGATTAAGCTTGCTTACACTCACAATGTTTGCAGTTCAATCCTGTTGTGCAGCACCTTGAGCAAATCGCTCTCTGACTATAGCTCCAGGTTGACCTGTGTTTTGTGAGTGAATTTGGTAGATGGAAACTGTATGGAAGCCATCGTATGTGTGTGTGTCTGTTTTTGCCCCCACCCCAAAGAAAAAACACACATTGCTTGACAACCAGTGTTAGTTTGTTTACCTCCCCTGTAATTTTGTGGTCCTGTGAAAGAGACCACTAGAATGAATATCGTAAGTACTTAAAAATAAGCACTAGGAACAATGCATTCAAATAAACCTTACAAGGCAATGCCCCAACATGGCCACAGTACAATATCTGAAAGAGATTCAAGATAAAAAAATCATTTCTGTTATAAGGAACTGATTTCTGAAATGACCCTTTATAGCACCAATATAAACTATTTTTATTTCCTAAAGTTTGCAAATGAAAAGCTAGATTTTGTAATGCAGTGATATAGGAATACCAATGAACACTTAATCTTCAAGGAGTGATAAAAGCAGCTTTTGCCTTTTTCATGCTCCTACTATTTGGTTATAGCCCTGAAAGCTTGTCACTTATACAGTGCACTTACACTTATGGTTGTGAACTGATTTACTGTTGTCACTTATTTATATCAAATGGATTGAGTTTTTATACATTGCTGTTGATCAAATACAAACTATTGACTCTTTAGTTGGTTCGATACTATCATCTCTCACAGCTGCAACCGTCACATCTATAATAAATTGGTTCAAAGCAGAATTTTCTTACTGTAGTTCCTAAACTAATGTTGAATAATAATTTTACCTCGTTCTTCAATGTGTTGTGCATTATGGACCATCATTCACTTCATGAAAAAATGAGAAGACAGTTTCATTAGTTATGCTTATTAAAATTTTTTTCTCTGCCCTTTGTAATTATTTCTACTTCAAAAAAATATGTTAAAAACTATCAAAAGCTGTCCATTTCTTGGATGTTTCTATTGTTAAGCAGGAGTGAGTTTTCTTTTATTCTTCATTAGTAAGCTTGGGTTTAATAGAGTGAAGTATATCAAATATAAATCTTTACACATTTATTTCATTTGATTTGATTTTCTCATTGCAACTATAAAGTCTTTAATATCTTGCTAAAAAAAAATCAATTACAGCTGCTATAGTTGTGTTTCCATTGTTGGTAAACAGCATTTTCCCAGCTATGGGTAGACAGCTGAATATTAAGAAACTAGTAGACCAATACTCAAGATACATTTGTCATTTAATTTTGAACTGAATTTAATTTTTTTATCACTATTGCAGCTGTATGAATCACACCAGTATTATGTATATAAATTGCCATAATATTTAGTGACTTAAAACATTCTTCCCCTCTTGAAAAAGATTTGGTTGTTTACTAATCAGGTCATTCCATTACTATTTTGAAATGTTACAGAAATGGGTTTTTATTTTTCTCCCTTTGAAGATAAGCTTGATTTTTCAGAAACTGAAGAGAAAGTATATAAAATACTTAATATCTAGTAGACAGAAAATAAATAATACTGAAACCAATTGCAGCGTGGAAGGTGTTTTTAAGCCATTTAAGAAACGCACAAAAGCCGTTCGATTCACTTCAACATTTAAGTTTAATTTGTCAAAATATTTTCGTTGCTTTAAGACCGCGACCTGTTCACTGACAAAAATCCGTGCTGCTATGTGAGTACATCTCCGTAAATAATACTGAATTCTGAAATTACATTTTAAGGCAAGGAAAATAAAACAGATGGTAAAGAGTTGGATATATCTTTTAGACAGTCTAATTTGGTGTTTTCAGACATTTTTAAAGTTTTTTTTTTAATCCTACTGTTTCAACCCACTATTTGTATTTCAGTTGCTTTTAAGAATAAATATTTTTATATATAATCAATAATACTGAGTTCTATAAATATTTTCAATTCTAATCTGATATAGCACCTTGATTTGAAGATCTTGTTACAGAAGTACTCAAGTTAGGAGTTTAATAGTTTTGGTGTTAAACAAACTTTAAGATATATTTCAAAACTGTGAAAAATGTGGCCTGAAATTATAAGAAGAAAATAGCAGCCAACTCTCTACTAAATTACACGCTACCATCATTGAAAGACATTTTGTTGTTTTTGGTGCTCTGTTCATGTGAAGCAGTCAGGATGGCCATAGCTGCATTGCCTTGTGGTCATAGGTCTGTTCAATCATGCCTGATCTGATGCTAAACAATAACTGGCTAACAGTATTTGTCAATATCACCACTGTGGAAGTGTGTGGTTTAGTGGTTAGGATACTGGACTCATGATGATAAGATTGTGGTTTCGATTCCTGGACCAGGTGACATGTCTTCCTGAGCAAAACACTTCATTTCGCATAGCTCCAGTCCACTCAACTGACAAAAATGAGTAATCCTGTGACGGACTGGCATCCCATCCAGGTGGGGAATATATGTGCCATGAAACCGGGAAACCGGCCCTTCTGAGTCAGTATGACTTGGGAAGGTAACTTTACTTTTTTTTTAGTATTGCCACTGGTTAGTGAAGCAATTTTCCCCTACTCTGCAGTGCCTATAAATAGCTAGGTGGACTTATCCATTTGCACAATGGTGTGGTAGTTGTGGAAGTGTACAAAACAATGGCTAATTGTCCTTGCACTTCTGTGAATGTGAAAAGCAAAGTTTAAATTTTCTAACTTCACCAAATAAGAATATACTATTTTTAAGGTTGAAACTATGAAATATTCAGAAGGGAACTTTGGAATATATCAGCCATTGAACTTCCATCTTGAACTGTTTGGTAACATGACTTTCTGTTCTTACCCTTCGTTTTGTGAATATTATATTTTATCTGACTTTCTTTACAGATTTCAGATGGATATATCTTCCTATAATAGAGATTTATTTTTGACATCCACTACATGGTTGTTTGACATGTTAGAGCCAAATTCCCCTCAAATCCAACCTTAGCATCTTGAAAACGGAAAGCGCATGTTGCACAATGTAGCCCTAGATACACGAAAAACAGTTGAGGTGGTCAAGGTTGTAATGCCAATTATAAGCTCTCTTGATCAAGGTTGACCTCATCAACAATCTGTTTCATATTAAGAACTTCAAATTCATGTAAGGGCCATTTCCTGTAACCCTATCACCACCACCACCAAACCTCATATCCTCAAAACTGCAAAAATTTCCTTTTGGTGATAGTGGTGGGGGAGGTCTAAAAATACTCTAGCCTTACAAGCTAATTATTCTGGCTGGTAGAATCTCAATTAGCACCATTCCATATCAGAGTAAAAAGTCATCACAACTCTCTATTTCTGTCTCCCCTCTCTCTCCCAGTCTCTCTTTCTCCCTCCCTCCCTCTCTTTCTCCTTTCTTCCTTTCCTTTTCTACCTCTCTCTCTTTCTCTCCTTTTCCCTCTCTCCCTATCTCATCCCTTTCTACTCCTCCCTCTCTCCCTGACTCTCTTTCCTTACCTCTGTCTCCCTTTACTTTGGATAGAGGACTGGGAACTGCTCAGATTTTGTGGATGTGCTACCTAAGTTCTGCTACATATCCTAAATATATTAGGAGTAGAAGTAGTGATAGCTTATTGGTTCAGATTTTATGAGATTTTCAGAAAATGTTAACCCCTATTGGCAACACGTCCTCTTTTGCCTTCATATAAAGGTAGACTATATGAAACATTGATTGTAAAAGTATTTTCTATGGCATAGATAGTCTTAATTTAATCATTTCACGACCATATTTCAAAAGAAATACAATGCTGAAATTTATTTTGAAAATGATCAAGAAATTTAGGAAAATAATTTTTTTCATTATTGACCTGGTTTTTGGAACATAACTTAAAAGGATTCTTACATTAAATTAAAGTGGAAAATTTTGATCAAAAAATTTTCAAGTTTAGATGTCTGGTTTGGTAGAAACAGAGGTAGTCTCAAGTATACTGAGAATTAAAAGTAGAAGATAGTCATGTTATATGTAGGAAGATACGAGAAATATATTGGTTCACAAACTGAATATATTAAGATGTATTTAGCTTGACCATATAGTATTTATATAAGTTGCCATTAAATAAATGTTGTTGATGTAAGCATTTTAATTCATTTCACACTGTAGTCTACAATCATTTTTTTTTTTTTTTACATAAGTCTAATTTGCAATTGTATTATTTAGAAATAAAAATATCATTTATAAACAATGATAAAATACACGATTTCTGTTTAAATTTTCTTTTATATTCATTTGGTTGACCAGTTACTCAGTTAATGAAAGGATTTTAAAACTGAACTGTAATAAGTTAACTATACATATATTTTAAAAGTCTAGTTTCAGTAAGGACTCATACTCTGTCAATTCTGGTGTGCCTAAGGGTTCAGTTCTGTTCTCTATAGTCTTTCCTTCATATATCACTGTTCTATATGCTCTCATGACTAACAATGCCCTCCCTTCACTCTTCCCAAACCTTCCCTACTCAAGTGTCATCAACAGGCAACCTAGACACTATATACTAAGTCTACATTGACTCATAGATAGACCTTGAAAATATCCTCCAATGGCATTATATCAAACTTGTCTCTTTGAAAAGCAAATTTAAAAAAAAAAATCTAGAATTATTCATCAGAACTACACCTCACCTTCCATTAAACATGTGCAGCATGCAGTTAGGGCCTTTGCTGTCACTCTAAATACTGGGCTTCAATATCCATGACATCTTATGGTGAATGTTCATTCAGAAAATAGCTAGGCTTGTATCTTAGACTGGACACTCTCTTCAGAGCCAGAAAATACTTCAGCTCCCTGTAATTATTGATCCTCTATAACTCTCAGGGGAGACCTACTGTGGGTACTTCTCCCATATCTGAGATAGAGTAGCTGTTACATCCTTAGACTGCATTTAGAGAAAGGCTACATGATTGTTTGGTATAAAGTCACTTTCAGACAGGCTATCTTCTTTATTCTTTGTTTTTCTATCAATACAGCAACGACCTCTGTTCGTCAGAGATGGCTGGTTTTTCCTTGCTTCCACTCAGGCAGTCGTCATTCACTCCTCTCTCCTCTTTTCACACAGATGTTGTGTGTAACTCTTCCTTCCCAAAATATCAGCCCTCTAGAAATTCCACACTGCACATTAATTGCATCAATCACACCAGTTTCAAAGGGCTTGTGAAAACCATGGACATTGCCCTTTTCTTCAAACCTGGCTAATATAAAAAAAAAAACTACCTTTTCCTTCAGTTTTCTTTGTATTGTGGCAGTTGTAGCATTAAAAATACTTATATTTATTGGTATCTATCTTTTATCATATTTGATAAATAGAGTATCAGTGAACAAATCATACATATATGGTGAAGTATTTTGATACCTACTAATATAAACCATTACAAAATTATAAGTAGAAGTGAATATAATGAGGTATGTTTTTCAATGGCTCTACCACAGTAAATATATTTAGTCTCGGTTTATGTTCTTTTTGTCAGAGATGAACTGACATACAAAATGTTACCAGATAAATTTCCATATTTTGAAATAGTTCAATGATTTTGAGAATATTAAAGTATGGATATGTTGCTTTCTTACTTTCATTGTGGTTGTTACCTGGTCAGGTCAGGTTCTATTGCAGCTGGTACCATGTAACCCAACATGTTGACTAGCTAGTATCTAAACTGCTAGCCCACACATCATGCAGTTTATTGAATAAAGCAGGTGGACTGTTATCCAGCATGATTAAAGTTAAGACAAATCGAAGGGTGAAAGAGGTCATGGAAGTCAACAATAACCAGAGAGAGGATAAGGGTTAGCAGGTTATCTTACTGAAACATACACATTGCTGTGCTCCTACAGGAATTTTCTATCTATGAATTTTTAATGGATATTAGTTCACTAACCAAAAATTGAAGTAGAAACAGATTACAAACCCCAAGTGGAGGAATGGCACAATGTAATTTAGGTGGGTGGAGGGTGTGAAATAATTTTATAATTTAAAACTTAGTTGTTTAACCTCCAATCATACTTGATTGAGCAGATCCATGATCAAAGATATTGCAGCAGTGGTCATTCCATTATTTTTTTTCTATTAACCAGTCAATATTAACCTTTGTGCTCTCTGCCACCCCCACCTTTAAGATAGTACTGTGAAATTTTGTATGTTGAGTGTTGAGACTCTTTAAAAAAAACCTTGCTTTCTAATAATTTTAAGGTGTAAATTTGAGACGGGATTTATAAATCGGGTAATTTAGACTGAAAGAAGGCTGTTGATCAGATCAAATACATTTTTATAACGGCTGATTTATAGAATTGCCATGGTTTGCAAAGGATTGAGAAATGAACTTGTTTGGAGTGAGGTGGGGTTTAATTTGACTAGAGAATACTTTGTAAGTTTAGGTATTTTGAGCATAGTTTCCTTCAGACACTTTTGACATTTAACTTACATAGAGATGTGATTCGTGCCAGGTTAGAACAGTGTGCTTTTGTTTTCTTTTGTAGTTTGCAATTTTGCACTAAATTGTCTTTTACCCCATTTCCGAAAGTTTTGTCAATCCCCTTTCATTTAAGTTGTGCTAGTTAGATATTTGTGTCTATTTTTAAGAGTTGATTTCAGTTTGTTTAAGCTATTGTTAGTAAGATTTCATTATTTATTTTTTTTAGTCTTTTTATTTTTGTTGTTGAACTGCATGATTATATCTGTTTGATGACAGATGTAAAGTATTGATGTTTGTGGGGGATGTGTTCTTTTGTAGTGCCACAGGTGCTTGTTTATCATATACTTTGTAACTTGGCGAGCATGTATAATGAGAAAATGCCAAAACAAATCATGAAAGTTGTAATAATTCCAATTGAGTGTATGAATTGCTTTGTTCCTTTTTCAGAAAACACTCCTATTTGTACTTTCCATACCTTCTCTTGTCCTATATTTCCATATGATGATTTATTTTTATATAAATCTTATGGAGAATTTACCATTCACCAGTCTACAACAATAATTTCTTTTGACTTGGTTAAAGGGTAAAGACCCCTTTCAGTCATGAATGACCATGAGATTGCACATAGAAAGTTATCCTCTGAGGCACAAGTCTGGGCTAGGTTCTTTATAGAAGACCACCAGTTGCTCATGCATACCAGCCTCCCCTATCCACACCACTAATGTTATCCAAGGGAGAGTCAAAAGCTGATACAGCTTGGCCTCAGTGATGTCGCAACTCCTATCTACAGATGAGTGAACTGGAGCGACATGAAATAAAGTCTCTTGCTCTAGAACAACACACAGCCCAATCCAGGAATCAAACTCACTACCTCATGATTGTGAGCCCAACACTCTAACCACTGAGCCATGTGCTTTCAAGGTTAATTTTATAGCTGATGAAACAACTGTCAAATGAGTTAGCCTATAGAGAACAAAGTATCTAACTAGATATCCTAAATTATTTTGGTCAGCTTGAAACATGCACCAAATTGTCTGTCATATTCTTTCCCAAGTGTAATAATGTTTCAAATTTTGGCATTAGTTACATTGACCCTTGTGCTCAACTGGTACTTATTTTATCAATCCTGGAAGGCTGAAAGGTAGTGTCAACTTTGACCTAGTAATAATAAATTAACTATGGGAAAATATGAGCATTAGTTATGCATAATATTAAATATATAGTTATGTATAATCTTTTGTACTCTAGGCACAAGGCTCAAAATTTGGTGTGGGGGGGGGGGGCAGTAAATTAAATTTACCCCAGTATGCATCTGGTACTTAATTTATCGACCCCAAAAGAATCAAAGGCAAAGTCGACCTCGGTTGAATTTGAACTCAGAACGTAATGACAGACAAAATACTACTAAGCATTTCACCTGGTGTGTTAACGTTTCTGCCAGCTTGTTGCCTTAGTTATGTATAATGTTAAATATATAATAATATTAAATATATAGTTATGTATGATATTAAATACATAGTTATGTATAATATTAAATATATATTTACATATAATATTAAATATATAATAACATCAAATATATAGTTATGTATAATATTAAATATATATTTACATATAATATTAAATATATAATAACATCAAATATATAGTTATGTATAATATTAAATATATATTTACATATAATATTAAATATATAATAACATCAAATATATAGTTATGTACAATATTAAATATATATTTACATATTATATTAATTATATAATAATATCAAATATATAGTTATTTATGATATTAGATATATATATATATAGGCGCAGGAGCAATCATCTCAGTCATTACAAATATCAGTACCTATAGTTAATTACAAAACCAGTTTCAAGTAACTGTAGTGCCAGTCATTAAAGGAAATTTTGTTGATGATACTTCATTTTAATTTTCGAGGCTTTTTGTTTTCAAACTATCCTAAAGATAGCTGGTGTCTAATTCAATAATAAGATCTAAAATCAAGTTAAATGTCACAGAATAACTATAAAATGAAAATATTAGTCATTGACTTATTCTTTTCATTACTGCATGATTATTTCTTGATAGTTTTCTAGTGCTCTCTACTTGTAACACATTAATACTAACTTAACTATTGTTTGTTGTACAGATATCTCTACATAATTTTGTCTTCTGATACCAATCAATCTACAGTACAGTGATTCTTTCATCAGAGAGTATGGTACAGGCTATGTTTTATTGATATGTCAATAAGACTGAAACATCCCCTCAGATGTTGCCCATACATGCAAGAAAAATAAGTTAGGAGATTTATTGTTGTGTCTGAGAAGGGTCATAGTGCCTTAATATAACACACCCACTGATTCATTTCCACTCATTTATTTCATGTTTTAATGAAGTGGAGCTGTCAGATTTAGACAGCAGAACACAGTGTCTTTCAGCATCTTGCTAGCTTGGCTAGAGCTTATCTCGTTTGTAAGATTCCTCATGTGTTGAAGCAAATTTTCACATTGCACAATTATTACTAATTAGCTATTTAATGTTGACTGCATTAAATATGTTAGTATTAACTTAACTGTGATGACATAAGTTCTTCTCCTAATAGCATACAAACTTACAGTTCACTTCAAGAATTAACCAACAGAAATTTAAAAATAGAACACTTACCAAAGTCACCAAATTTGATTTCTTTATGTATTTTTATGTGGCAATTTTTTTTTTATTGCAGATTCGTGTGAAAGTCTTGGAAGCCCGCCAGTTGATGGGATCCAACATCCAACCACTGGCTAGGGTTAAAGTCTACAATCAAACAAAACAGACTCGTGTAAAGAAATCAACCAATTCTCCCTTCTGGAATGAATCATTCTTTTTCAACTTCAATATGTCGCCTTCAGAATTATTTGACGAGCTTATTGAATTCCAGGTAAAAACATTTCAGAAGTTGACTTTTAACACTATATTCTCTGATTATTTAACTTAATTCACTTTTCATACATGCTATGATTTACAACCAGATTATTTTGTTTATTTGGGTTAATAATAGCAAATACACATGAAAATGTGTTTTGTTTTATATGGATTGTAAAATAGTGTTAGATGCTGGTAGTAGTAGGATTTAATCATTTGTATAAAATGTATGTTAATTACCAAAACTGTATTGAAGTCTATTGGAGCACACTTTGTTCTTAGTCTCATTCTTAGAATGTTTGCAACAGATACGAGTTCACTCTGATGTCAGCTTTTGGCTTAAATCTCTGGTCTGAAAATAACTCAGTTCTGGATTTCACTGCTTCCCACTGCCTCAACACAAATCGTGATTGCTTCCTTTGTTTTGACCCACCAATCTCATATGTCATGGATACTGCTCCTCTTGTTAAACCAAAAGAAAAAATAAATTACTTATTTCTCAATAGAACTTTATAAAAATATTTGCAGTCTAATCATTAGGTTCTTGATTTAACAGGGATTATAGAATTTAGGTATTACATCCAAATAAGAATTTAAGCAACTGTTTACTGAAAAATAGGAAATGAGATTAAGTATCAATTGTTGATGAATATTTTTGAATATTTGATGAATATTATGAACTATCATAATTAGTATATTAGTTACAAAGTATATTAGTTACAAGAGTACATCATCACAGGTGTTATTTCCACCATAAAATATATCTCTCTGAAAACTGGTCACAAATCATGTAGAGACATTGCTGAGTTGTAAGAACTCTTTAGTCTTGTAGGAGGCATGACGCATCCCCTGTGCTGGTGTCACAATAAAATGCACTTAGTACACTGTAAAGTGTTTGGTATTAGGAGACTATCCAGCTGCAGGAACCATGTTAAAACAAAGACACCTGAATGATATCTAGTTTTCAATATGCCAAGAAGAGCAGTAATTTTTAAAAATCAGATTTGGACTGTGATAATCCATCAAACGCATACAAGTATGGAAAACTAATGTAAAATGATGATGGTGGTGGTTATATTGTCGTAGCACACACAACTTACTAAATTACAGTACCCTTGCAGTTCTCTTACAGTCATCTGATGTATTGGCATTGAAAATGAGCAAATGAAATATTTAAGCACTCCCAAGCCTATCTTTTTTTTTATGCATCTTGAAAAAGACCTATCCAGCATTTAGGAAGCTAAATTCGAACTGAAAATTCAAAGAGCCAAAACAGATGCTACAAGGCATCTCAGGTAATACTCACCTGAATTCAACATAGGGAGTACTGGAAAGTTTCTTAGTTATTCTAAAATTTTTTTTATTCCAGATACTTAAACTTTGGTTAATATAGGATGAGAAATTTACTAGTTTTTAAAGCATGAATTTATTCATTTACTATTTTATATTGACTTTTACACCTAGATACATTAACTTTTGCAGGTGTTCAACTCGAGGAAGTTACGATCTGACTCACTCATAGGTTCTTTTAAGGTAAAATTTTATTTATTCATTCATAGTTTCACTTTGGTGTCGATTAACAAAACATCCAATAAAAATCATCTAAAAAAAACATAAATTAAGAAAAAGTATTGACTATGTAATATTTTCATTATAGTAAAAATTGCTCTTCTAATTTTGTTAATGACAACTAGCATGTAGTCTATTAGTTTGTCACATGTGGTTAAAATATTCAATAATTGACACAGACTATGCTTTTGAATATGTAACAATTTTTAATGTTTGTTTTGTAAGTTTTCTGGAACATTGCATTTGTGTTTTCACTAAATATATGAAAAGAGAGGTTTTTTTCACAGCACTGACTATTGATTTACTGAAGTTGGCCAGTTGCTGTCGTAATATGCAGGATTAAATTTGCATATTACTAAAAGGTTTTATGGAATATGGGCAGAATAACTTATCACCATGGACAAGCACTACAAAAAACAACCAACAGCAAAAAAAAAAAAAATGAATATCAGGAAATAAAAGATTAGAATAGTTGACTTTCAACTGAAGAGAATATGTTTCTTTTTAAGATGGAGCTGACCTTTCCCAGTGATATTATGCAATTAATCAACAGGAAAGGCCACCATATAAATTATGAGACAAGAGATTTTTGATCATTTATATCTAAGCAGAATATAGTTAGGACTCTTTGTAATAAACAGTAGGTTTGTACCCTAACACCCTAACAATATAAGCAAACTTCATACTTTGACACAGTTTCAATAACTGTATAATATCCTTGCTTTAATTAATGTATTTGTATTAAGAGGTATATTCTCGATGAACAATTATCAGAATCAGTATTGTTTTGTTACATATTTTCAGCCAAGTTGAATCAAGAACTGTGTACAATTAAAAGCACCTTTAGTACTAAGTTGCATTTGGATTCTGTGTGCATATGTGATAATACAAGATGTCCCAGTGGTTAGGGTGTTGTGCTCATAATCATTTATATTAATAAAAGCAAAATTCTGTCTGTCCGTCTAGGATCCCTATAATTCAGTCTACATTTGCTCTACGTAGACATATCATACTATTTTGGAATCAGGATGATACCGAGATTGAAAATTTGCCCTACATTTGGTTCTTGAACGTCCAACATTGGGATCTGATTTAAAAGCATTTGGGTTGCTATTTCTAGCAGATAATTCTTGGCTGATTCATGCCATTTTGGTGATGTTTATCATATGGCATCAGAGATCAAGGAGGAGATAAATGACTTCATTAATTTTACATCAAGATAAGAACTTTGAGACAAATTGGCCAATAGTTGGAATTCAACTTGGGACTGGAACAATAGAATATTTGGATTGCAGAATTAATTCTCATCCATCCTTAACCTTTGATCAAACATCACTGGGGCATATTATAATGGAGAAAGCTGCTTATTAATTAGGTATGTAACAGTTACTAAAAGAAAGCAATTATTAAAGGCTTGACCATCTGGAAATTTTTTTTTAAATCCATGTTCCAAGAAATTTCCTGTAATTTTGATTTCTGAAGTTTATTGAATATTTGAAATACAGGTTTTTCACAAATTTAGATTCATTGCATTCACTGCAAGGTAGATTTTTATGTTTAATAAACAATATTCATTGCTGGCAAAATTTTCCGTTGCATTTGAACAGTCTATCACTCTTGTTGATCTTACCATTACAGAACAGTGCACTATATATATATATATATATATATATATATATATATATATATATATATATATATATATATATATATACATATATTGTGTACTATAAAACTATAATTGGTAAACAAAATTATTGAAAAATTGTATGCTTATAATATTTTCTTTTTCTTCTCTTAGATGGATATTGGAATGGTCTATGATGAACCTACACATGCATTTATTGGGAAATGGCTTCTTCTTAGTGACCCAGATGACACATTGGCTGGTTGTAAAGGTTACCTCAAAATATGTGCAATTGTTCTTGGGCCTGGTGATGAATCACCTGTAAGTTAAAGTTACTTTAATTTACCTCAGCTTGTTGTGTGTTGGCAATATTTTCTCTTATGCATGTTTTGTTATTGTTTTTCTTTTTAGCTAATTTTTGTTAATTGCTTTCTATAGGAATTCAGACTCTTGATTCATAAGTTATCTCTTATTTTCATTTGTTAAGTTTAGCTGATGTAGATCACATTCTAAAGCTTCTAGAAAAATTAGTTGTCTATATTAGATTGTGTTGCCTTTCTTAGCATAGCATTCTGCAGCATAACTAATAGTATGAAATTAGCATAGCATTCTGCAACATAACTAATAGTATGAAAATACCTATAAGAAATTACATTCATATAAAATCTGACACAAACAAAAATTTATTTATCTAATCTATCAAGGCAAAAGATCCTGACTGAGATCTTCCGAACTCACCCTCTCCACACAATGTTTGATCACCATGTGTTAAAAAGAATGTAGTCTGTCACTACCATCACGTGATTGGTTCTCATGGCATCCACTTTGTTAACCTCAAACAATGTGCTCTACAGTATTCAATATCCTCATCAAATTTTTCTCCTATTCATCCAGAGTAATATATCCTTATGTATGGAAAGGTAATAGTGTGAACTCAAGAAGAGTAACCTTTCCAACCCTGCTAATGGCTGCTTTATCACCTTCCTATCCATAAAGGTGACTTATGATCAACCATCTCTTTTAATACATTTTCTTTTTCTCTTCTCAGTGGTTACCAGTACAGTTTCTTTAGAATAAGATGTATCTGAGAATTGCACTCCTACATCAATGCTTATGCATTCTCATCATTGAAAGCTTTAACAAAACAATGTTGTTACTTTGAGACAAGCAAATGACATTATTGTGGCTGTCTTGAGAAGCTAAAGTTTCTATCAATCTTGGATTGGAATTATCTCTTGCTAGACAACTGAATTGTACTATATGCTGACAGGATTATTCCTATCTAGATTAAGTCTAGTATATTCCAAGGTCCACTTATATCCCATACTCTTCCTTCTGCTCATTAATAATTTTATTTTATATTTCTCATACATACTAATAATTAGATGACCCATCCTACCTTCCTCCTTAACCTGTACATAGGTTTCATCTTCCCATAATCCAAACTCCTCAAACTAGACATGCACTACTTTAATATACTGAGATCTTGTCTGCTGTGCCAAATACTATCCAGCAGAATGTTTTATATATATATAACAATTGATGAAGGAAATGAAAGGTAGATTTATCACTTAGTCTTTTTAGTATGATTATCGTTTTGACCCATCCCGCAACTGTCTGTTATGGGTAGGATATTGGGCATCTAATTGTGTTGCATCAATCTATGCAGTTTGTGTTGTATCAGGTACATGCATAAAGAAGATGTCTCACTAGATATGCTGAGTTGTCCTAGGCATGTTGTTCTTGCTTGCTGCATTTTGGTTATGACTAACTAATGGAGCTGGCTACAGTTGTCTCTGAGTATATAACATAAAATAAAAATCATACAATTATAAAGTATAGAGAGTAGAACCTGTCAAAGAGAGAGTACATTTAGATTAATGGAGAGGAGTGTGCACTCTGTCATGAACACACACTCACTCATGACCAGCAGTGCACACCTTTCCTCATTAACTTAAATGTAAACCCTCTTTGATAGCTTGTACTCTCGATATCTTATGATTGTATGATTTTAATTTTATGTTGTATACCCACAGACAGCTGTAGCTGGTCATAACCAAAATACAGTAGGCAAGAACACCATACCTAGGACATCTCAGTATATCCTGCAGGACATCCCCTTCTTTATGCATGTACCTGATGTGACACAAATTGCACAGACTGATGCAACACTATTAGATGCATGAAATCCTACCCGCAACGGATAGTTGTAGGATGGGTCAAAACGATTGTTGTACTGAATAAAGACTAGTGCTAAATCTATCTTCTGTTTCCTTCATTAATTATTATCTCAATTATCACTGGAATTCCTGATGTAGATCCAGCAGATATATACCCCCACCGTGGATGATACCAGGTAGCCCAAACTGTGAACATGCTTTACTCAACACACTAATTGTCCAAATGAATTACACACACACATGTATATATGTATGTGTGTTTATTTCAAGTTGTATATAAGAACGATTTAGCATTAAACTACAGAAGTACTTATGCTTTTTAGTAGAGCACATGCTTGCTAAACTTTTACAAGAAGTGAAGTGATAATGACTTTGAAGTTTCAACCTGTTAGCCTTTGTTGAATAAAAGCAAAAAGGCCAAAACTTTGAAGTTACTGCCACCCCTTTTGTATAAGTTTTTCTCCTGTTCAAAATGTGGGCTATCATCAAAGAAAAATGTTTACGTATTTCCAGCAGTTATGGACTTAATATTTGTAGATTGTTCATAATTTTGAATTTAATAAATTAGGCTACCGAAACTGGTGTTCTATCTTGAACAGGTCATTTGTTTATTTTCTGTTTGATAAAAGCATATAATTTGCTTTACATGTGTCAAGATTTTGTTTTGTGGTCATGCTTTTATTTTTTATTTGAATTAAAATCTTTCTATGTGGTTTTCTTTTGCACTCTTAGATGAAAACTTTAGAGGTAAGTCAATAAAAGTGGTTTTCAGTACACCCTTAAATTCATTAAATCATATGCTTTTTTTGCTAATTGCTATTTAGCATATCAGCTAAGTTGATTTTTCTTAATTTCATTTATCCTTGCTACATAGCTGCTCTCATAGTCATTATCTTCATTGTCACCATTGTGCTGGCATGGTTTGACAGATAGGCAATGTAGCATCCTGATCTTGTGTCATTTCACTCATGAGACCTGACAAATTTTTATGTCAGAACTTGCTCCTTACAAAGTCTTCTTTAGTCTAATTCTACAGAATTTGCCTAAGGAACAACTTCAGGGTAATTTTTCCTCAGCATGTATGATTCATTTCTGTTTATATATGAATGTGCATAGTTCTTTTTTTTTTTCCTTTTTTTTTCCATACATCAGCCAATGTTTTTGATGGCTATTTGCATTCAACCATTATCAAGTGGATTCTTCATCAGTTTTGATATATTCGTTCACTTAGTCATAACTTAGGTTAATGCCCCAAAAAGCATTGCATTGCTTACACATTTCATGTTGTTTACTTTTCATACAGAGAGAAAATATTACTAGCAGAGGGGCAATTATCTCACCATTTCCTGTTCTATCAAACCCTGTCCAATACGCTATCTCTATATTCCATTCCATTAATAATTGACACAGAGCTTATAAAACTTAGGAATTTCTTCTATTAAGCTAAATAACTGAATGCTTAGTTTCTGTTTACATATTCTATCAACTACTCAAATATGATGTAGTGCAGCTCTTTCTCCCTCCAGCTTTCACATCCTCAATGTTCTGTTGGATCAAGGAGTGTGAAGACCAAGAGGGTGCCTGTATCTGCTCATGAAACAATTAATGCAGATATATGTTACCAGGTCATACTCACATATGAGTGACTGTTATGGTTTTAGTCAAGGACACTTCTGATTTCTGAGCAATCTACCTGAGATCCCACTTCATTTTTTTTTTCTTTATGTGTATTCATTATTTGCGATGATTACTCTATAGACCAATGATTCCTGGCCTGTGGTCCGCAGACCCCTGGTGGTTCACAAAAGTAGTGCTAGGGATCCGTCAGCATGTTAAGCTGACAGACCTTTCAATATCCTGGGGTCTGGGGGAAATCTCATTTAAATAAAAGGTGTCCTTGGTAGTGAAAAGGTTGGGAACCACTACTGTAGACTCTCTGTATACTCACTTTTTATGTATGAAGCAAGATTTACTATTTCTGTGCTAGTGCCTTTTTTTCTTTTTTCTTTTTTTTTGTTCCTGACACGAGCAACTTTTTAGCATCTTTAATACCTTTGAAGTTCTCATTCCATCCTTTTGATTTGAGAGTTTTTCTAAAATTAAAAAAAATTTTTTTTTTCATCTTAAGACTCTCTACAGAAAAATATTACTGACCATCCATTCTTGAATTCCTCGGACATTACTATAAGATAGTTGAGAATAGCCTTCCTTGATAGATACCCACTGAGGATAGCCTTCCTTGATATATACCCACTACAATACTAAAATTCTTTATCTATCTCAGTGTTGATATTGATAAATTTCTCAAATTTTCATGCTTGTCTTGATCCAAGATCATAAGTCATTCATTCTCCTAACTGTCTCATCATCCAAACATTTTGCTTCAAAATTTTATTTGCTACTGCTTGACTCCTCAATCAAGTTAAAGATTTTTGGTAGACAAAAAAACTATTCCCTAGCTAATCACTAAAACTAATTAACACTATTCAGTTATTAGTGGTTGTAATATAAGGGTAACAAACTATTGATGTAATATAACTACAAGAACAAGTACAATGCAATACAGCACAATTACAATACAAGTTAATACATTTACTTCAGAATCAAGTGATTTACGAAACTACAGGGTGGCCATAAAGTCATGCACCATCCTGCAATATGTGAAATTGCTAACATTCTCTTTTTTTATCTGTTTTCACAACTGCCACTATTACTCACAAACCAATCCTCATTGAATGGAGGCAGATAATCAACAAAACGAGGGCAAGGTAATGGTGTAGTGTAGTGTGGGATTTAGCACAATCAAGTAATTGGACCGTTTTATTTTGAGGGCTCTGTGACAGGTGATTCGTATCTGGACATGCTTAGCAACAAGATGCCTCACGTGCATTCACTTGGAAGGGGAAATTCTGTCTGGTTTCAGCAGGATGGGGCTCCACCCTATTATGCATTATAGGTTCGTGATTTTCTGAATGAACATCTACAGCTTTTAATCATTCAGATGTGGTTATGCAGGTATCTTGGAAACAAATCTTCTTTCTTTGCTCATTAACCACAATTCTTTAACTTCTTTAAAATTCTAATTTTTGTTTTTATTCTTAATATATATATTTAATTAAACTTAGCTTCTCAATTTCTTTTTCTTTTCTGTTTTTTTCAATTTGGATATTTTACTGATATGAACAGAATTTTATAAAACTAGTCTTTTATCTGCTATTTATAATTATCTTAATCTCAAGCTGATGGTTGTATTGTTTAAAAGTTTGACATTAAGAAACTGAAAGATTCATTTTGTTAATGAAATGTTTGGGTTTATATTGAAATGCTTTTCAAAATCAATGGCATAATCATTTCTAGATTATTTTTCTGTCTTAATTCTAAACAATACAATCAACTTTTTACTGAGATCATTCTTAATAGTTCTTGAAATCACTTATGGTTAAGTATTGTTATAAATACTCTAAACTAAGCTGAATGTATCCTTTGAATTCAGACAGCTTTCATAAAATTTAATTACTCCTCAGTATTATTATAGCCTTGGAATCATATCAATACATTAAGACTGATAGTAAAAGTTAATATCTCTCCCTAACATTTCACTATTTTCTGTAGTTTGTTGACTTGACTCTTCATACTAGTCATATAAATTCTTTGAATTTTTACTGCATAATATGCTTGAGGTGATATTTGCTATTTAAAGACAACAATGGAAATATTTTTTTGTATTATTGTTTGTAAATCCTAATTATTTCTTTTAGTCATGTGGTAATATTTAACTGCTAAATGTTAATATATAAAGAAGAAAAAATATTTTTGATAATGTATAATTTTATTCACGTTTGTAATCAAGTCTTTCAATCTTGTATATTGAAATAAATTTGTTGTCCAAGCCTCATTTGTATGTTTTCTGAAATTAGTTCATCCATTTACATTTAGACTAACCGAAAGTAGAGTTTTAATCTTTCACTGTTATAAATATGCTTAGATATTAAGAACTAGTATGTGCACATATACAGACAGACAAACACTCACTTATCTATATCTACAACAAACTGATATGCTTCCTACAAGAAAGGTAACTTGGAAATCTTTTGCTTCTCTAAGATAACTTTCTTCAGTAACTTGGAAATACCTATATTAATTGCTTACTAAAGGGTGTTGGTTAAAGGTTCATTTTATGCTTGGCTTTTCTTTTTTTTTTCTATTTATCATATGTATGTATGTATGGATGTGTGTGTGTGTGTTTGTGTTGTAAAATGTGGAGGTGCATGGGTATTGTATTCATGATTATAAAATTGTAGTTTTGATTCCTGAACTGGGCAATGTGTTGTGTTCTTGAGTAAAACACTTCATTTTGCATTGCTCCAGTCCACTTATCTGGCAAAAATGAGTAATCCTTCAATGGACTGGCATCCCATCGAGGAGGAAAGATAATATATATGCCACAGAATCCAGGAAATCAGCATTATGAGCCTATAGCTTGGGAAAGACCTCAATTTTTTGTTATATATTTCAAAATAAGGATAAGAATATTTAACATATCTATGCAATGCAATGCAACTGTGATGTCAGTTCCTGATTATAAGTCATTTTTATGAACCTATGGTTGTGATCACTTCAATGTTGAATTTATATAACAACGATGCATTTCTTTAAGATCCAAATCTTTCTTTGTAGTCTATTAAAGCATCATCTCAGAATGAGGCTGAAGACATTGAAGCGTAAGTATTATAAACATAACTTTGTAATGGTTGAATACTTTTGTCTTGATTCCAATTTAAATTAGTTGTCTGTCTGACTATTTTGATTCCTGAGCCCAACTTTGCCTATAATGTAAACAAAGACCTTCTACTACATATATTTGGCTTAGAACTATGGTGGTGATAGGTTTACCCTATGTGAAAAATTATTATGTATTTCTTGCATCTAAAATGCCTTGTTTATAATGATTTCCTTTTTTTTCCATAACTTTTAGTTTCTACAAAATTTATTTACATCTTCATATTTCTAACACTGGTTCCATTTACTGGGTCTCACTATCACTGAGGATCTTTTTTAATGAAAACACATCCCAACTACTAGCTCCTCTCTTCAGGACCAGAAGATACTTCAGTCCCCAACAATTATCAATTCTCTACAAAGCTGGTGTGGGGTCCATAATGGATTGTTGTGCTCACTTCTAGGACAATATCCAGAAAAGAACTAATCTGATTTATTGGCACAAAGTCTTTTACAGGCATACTCCAGTCTCTAGCCCTGTAAGCTGGCTGGGATCATGCCACCTCCACTCAGCCTTTTCCAACTCACTTATCTCCCCCACTCCCTTGGCCCTTTCCTCCTAACAATCTCAGAGGTTATGCTGCTGGAGATGACATTTTGTTTGGTGATGGTTGCCTTTTGGGTTATAGGTCTTTTAAGGCTTATGTTCTTGAGTAGAGACAAAGAAAAAATAGATTTCATGCATTTTCCTTAAAATATGAAATGGTGAAGTATATATATAGTTTCAAAATACATCTCATGGATGTTCTGAAATGCATCATCAGTGATGTTCTGGAATGCATTGTCAGTGATGTTTCTGGATTCCCAGGGTGTTTCAGCATCAGACTCTCTCACCCATTTGACTCAGCCAAGATTGATCAAGTATCAGCTTCATCCCAGTAGCAGCAAACCACTTGTCTGCCCTCTTTATCCAAAGCCACCCAGTCTCCTTCTCTGCAGTTTCTTTGCTGCTCCAGTAACTTCAAGCCCAGTCAGAGCTTTGCAGAATGAATACCCCACAAAACCTCAAAAGCCCACTTCCTTGCAAAGTGTTTGCCAGCCCTGATTTTTAGCAAACTTCTCGTGTGATCACCTGTTTGGTGGAACATAAGAAGAATACTGCCTGTGGGCAGTGTTGTTGGTACAGTGTTCCGTATATAAGTGAAATAAAAGAGATGTAAACCATATAAAAAATGTATGTACATATAAAGTGAACTGATATTCAAATAAATTTTATTTGTTTGTTTACTTCAGTTTGTCTTTAGCTCTATATACAATAGAGCATGTTAATTGTAAATATGAAGCTTGGAACAATTCCACATTGAAGATGTTATAATTAAATGAAAAAGACATTCTTGTATTATGCATGATATAAAGAAAGAAAGACTTGAAGACATTTTCAGCTCCAAGTGTTCTGCATATAAGTAGTGAGGTTTATTTATAAAATTATTCTAGCAGAATGAAAGCTATTGCATTTAAATAGGCCCAAGTATTCTACCGGTTTTATGTTCAAACCGGCTGGATGTGGCCTCTCACACCTACTCTACAACATTATTCTACAAATAAACAATCACATCATTGAAACCTTGATTCAAAACAAGAAGAATAAATAAGCATAACATTTGACAGTAATTCAAATGCTAAAAGATTAATACCATTAAATAAATTAAGTTGTTGAAAATCAAAATTCAAGAACTTTTCAAATTTTAAAGGAAGAAATAAAATACTTCATTTTTAATGTATTGACAGTTTTTTTTTTAGTTTTTTACTTTGGGTAAATCAGATTTATATTAATATAACAAAAGCTAAAATCTAATGTAAATTCAAGTTATTACTTTTATTCAATTGAATTGTTTATAATTTCTTGTTTGAATCCCCAGTTTTAGAATAATCCTTGATTTCGTTAGTTATTGATGAGTAGAAAATGAGGCTTTCTTTCTCATTCAAGCTGTTGTCCTATAAAATGTGGTATTTAAGTGTGAGTCGATCATTGCTTTGAAATTTAAAACATTTTTATTGAAAAGTCATGTCTATCATTGATCCAGATTAAATGTCAAAATTACAAGAAAACTTGTCCTTTTTCAATTAAAATAGAGATTGGTAGAATCTTTAGTGTGTCAGACAAAATGTCTGTAGTGTTTAGTTATGATTCTTTATGTTCTGAGTTCAAATACCACTAAGGTCATCTTTACTTTTCACTTGTCCAGGATCAATTAAATAAAGTACCAGTTAGGTACTCTAATTTATTTCATATTCCTATAAAGCATCCTAGCTGAGAGTGGGATTATAATAGACTAGCTGGAGTGGTATTTTACAAAAGTAAAATACAGTTTAATCTTAATATTTAGATAAATAAAGGTGGCAAGCTGGAAGAATCATAAACACACCAAACAAAATGCTTAGTGACATTCCATCCATCTTTACATTCTCAGTTCAAATTCCACCAAAGACCACTTTGCTTTTCATCCTTTCAAGGGGTTGATAAAATAAGTAACAGTCAAGCACTAGGGTTGATGTAATCAACTTACCCACTGCCTTGAACTTTCTGGCCTTGTGCCACAATTTATTTTGGTAAATAACAAAAAAAAGCCTCCATTTTAAAACATTTCTTAGCCGGGTTGTTTAAGATATGTATATATCTGAGGTGCTTCATTTCAGATAATCCTATTCTAGTAATTTGCATTTTTTTTTTTTTTTTTTTTTGTAAATATAATTAACCAAAGATCTGGAACTACCAAACAAACATTTCATTTAATTTTTTTAATCACTTAGGAAGGAAGGACAGTTACCTTAACACATTTCAGAACCACAGAGATGAATGGTTGAGAAAGAGGAAGATATTAAATATTTTCAAACTAGAAACCTGGCTTAAATATTTGCAACAAACTCTGTTAAAGGAACTCAAATATCAGGTGGTAGTCTAGGCTATAGGAGAATTTAAATTCAGAATGCAAAGAATCAGTGTAAGGTATTCTTAATGGCATTCTAATGATTCCATCAGTCCACCACTCTATTGATCAGAGAAAAATAAACAGCAACATTGATCTCAGCAGGATTTGAACTCAAATATAAGGAGCTTGAATAAAATACTGCAAGCAATTTCATCTGACATTCTAACAATACTGTTAATTCATGGGTGGAATCCTTGAAATTTTTATTCATTTTTTTAAAAAAATATTTTGAAACATTAATTTAAAATGAAATGCAATAGGTTATTTAACAAACCACAATACTATACTGAAAATTCAGTTACTTTTATATATTTGGTTTTGAGTTTCTGGATATTATGTTTTTGTAGCAACCTTCTTCGACCAGCTGGAGTCAGCTTACGACCTGCTACTTTTACAGTAAGATTATACAGAGCAGAAGATATTCCCAAAAGTAAGCAGTTTAACGGAAATATTTTTAAACTTTAAAATCTTGTGTACATTTTATTTTTTTTTTTTATCCCTTATTTCTCTTTACTCGACAACAAACCAGATTGGTTGCAGATTTTCCAAAGGTAGTTCTGTGTGTGTGTGTGTTCTAAAACTATACTTTGTTGAGTTTAGGATTAGCAGTAATTTATTGATTATAACAATTTTTGTAAATGTTTAAACTGAATAAAATATATATATACATATATGTATGCATACACACACACACACACACACACATGAGAGAGGGAGTGAAAATGTGGGGAAAATATAGCATTAGGAAGGGCATCCAGCTATAGAAACTGTCAAAACAAACATTGGAGTTCAAAACTCCAGTGTTTGTTTTGACATAGTTTCTATGGCTGGATGCCCTTCCTAATGCTAACTATGTCTCTCCCCCAGCTTTTCACTCACTCTCTCTCTCTCTCTCATATATATATATATATATTTGTCAAACTATCTCACCCATACCACCATGAAGAATGGACGTTAAATAATGATGATGATAGTTTTATAAATTGCTGAAAATTAATATTTCTTTATCATTGCAGTGGATTCTGACTTTATTGAAGGAGTGAAGAAAGTGATAGGCTTTGGAGATGACAAGAAAGAGTTTGTTGATCCTTATTTCATCTTCTCATTTGCTGGGAAAGAGGTAAAAACAATCCCTGGATATATTTAGACACTAGATATTATGTCTAGTTTTAATGTTTGCCAGTAATAAATCTGCTTTTTCTTCGTTTATATGATGTTTGTTATCATTTGTTCTGTGGCTGCAATTAATGTTATTGGATACTTGCAGTCTACTTTAAATCTCAGCATGAAAGCAACACTCAGTTGCAGTCCTCACATTTTAAACTTTATCTGAATAAATTACTGATTCTACCTTAGTTATATATTTGCTGTTAAGATGGTGTTTCATTTCAGAAAGTTACCATATTTGATGGTAAATAAAATACACTTTTTCCCTAAAAATGTTCAAAAGGTTACCCCAGGTCCTATATGTGAAGTTTGGCCTATATTACATGCTTCAATTCACTAAAAAAAATTTTCCTCAATATGCACTGTTGATGTTGGGTTGCATCTAATAGATCCATGCATCTTTAATTCCATCAGTTACAGTAAGTGATTAAATAATTGTAGCTTTTAGATTAAATCATCATCCTCGTTTTAAAAGTATGTTTGATTTAGTTGAACCTACGTGTTTCATTAGCTTTTCTTGGTTCAAAATATTATGTAAATAACAACTTGAGACATGTATCAAAATAATAATTTATGGATGTTTTAGAAAACAAATTTGTTTATTAAAGCTAGTATTGATATCGAGTAGTAGATATTTAAGGTATCTAATTGCATTTTCTATACTTCTGTAGGTACGTTCAAAAACATTGTACTCTAATGATCATCCAGAATGGAATCAGGATTTGTCCCTTGGTCTGCAGGTGAGTTTTAAATAAATTTTGTTGATTAAATCCAGTGACTGTCACTTACCTTTTAAATATTCTCCTTGTTTTCTCATAATTGCATGCATAACAACATGAAAAGCTGAAAATGGTATTCCTTTCCATGTATACTTTATTTTACACTACTTGAAGAAAAGCAATTTGACTGATTGATAAACCTTTTCTCTCTGTCCTATCTTATTCTACTTTATACCATTACAACAATATCTTTTCAATTCTCACCTGAAACTAATTCATTGAATTGCTAATGCACTTAAATTCACAAACAATTTCCAGTATATTTTTTTAATGTAAGAAGAACTATAGGCATTTCTATTCTTATAACTGTGTTTTAATATGAATAAATGTTGTTGCAAGCATTTTTAGAATATAATGAATTAGAGCTAAATTAATCTCAATATGCTACAGTTAGAGGTTTAGCTCTTACGTATACAACAACAAAAGTGAATAATTTCAATGTTTTCCTATCAAGAACAGAAATCTTTCATATTGTTAATGCCCTTTGGAAAGACCTGTCAAGACTATATCTACTCTAATAAATTTGAGATTTTGTTCCTATATAAAATATTTCTTTCTTTCAGTTTCCTTCCATGTGTGAGAGATTAAAATTCATCATCAAGGATTGGTATGTTTATTCTATTTATTTAATCATTTCTGAAGTTAGGAATTCTGTATTATTTTTTACACGTCTTCATGCTAAATGTTTGTAGTGAAGTTAATGTTTCATTAAAGTTGTCAAATTTGAAACCACTCACTTTAAATATATTATATAAATGGATTGTAATAATTTGAGGTTAGAGTGCAAACTTTCTGTAGAGCTTATGATTAAGAAGTTTGCTTTGTAATCACTATGTGATTTCTGGCTCAAACCTACTTTGGGCTGGTGTTGGGTTTTTTTCTTCGGTTTTTACTCTTTTCCCACTATTTTACCATAGCTTAGGGTTCAAACCAGCTTTCTGGAATTATCTACTGTGACTTCAAGTTTGAACCAACTTAGTGGTGCTTTTAACAAATGTTTTTCATGGTTTGGGGTTGATTTAAGCCTTGTGTGCAACGTTATGTACAGTAAAACTGTACTGAATCCCAAGCAAACTGTACTTTCTCTTAGGTAGGAGACTTAATCTATTGCTTGGATTACACCACCACCTGAGTGTCTTTAATGGGATCTGATCTGCTGTGTTGCAACCATTTGGATTAGATGTCAAGTTTGAGGTTTCTTTTTTACTTCCATCTGTCTTGGAGACTGAAATGTTTTGGGCTCTGTCCTTTTTCATAAAAAGATCTGATGTAAAATTGTTTTCACAGTTAAGTATTAATGGCTGAATCCCTACATGAAACATGTCATTGTTATGGAAGATATTCAGATGTTTTTTTATGAAAGTGTTATACTGCCAGTTTTACAATTCCTTTTCTTTGTATGTTTGTTTGCTTAAAATGTGACTGCCATAACTTATCAGGTTATAGAGACATTTAAAAACTTCAAGTTCACATGATCGAGATCCTTTTCTCATTAAGGCATACTTATGTGAGGTTTTTGAGTTGGTAATGCAAACAAACATAACATTTAGCAATCACACCTTGTTCTCCCTAGCACCAGGGATGTATGATTTCAGCCCTGAGCACCTATTTCCAAATAGGTAGGCTATTCTGTTGTAAGATAAGTGTGTTTGATGAAAGTGCACCATTGATGGAATACATACAGTAGATCTTTGCTTAAAAGGTAGAAACTCTTACTGACTCTCCTGGTTGTGATTCTAAATTTGATTAATACTTTCTGTGTTGAATATCTTATATTTTTTATCTTGGTATGTAGAATATTTGTATAGTATTTACTATATGACTACAGTCATTGTTAATTCTAGGAGTCTTCTGTTGACATCTTTCTTGTAACTTTTACCTAATCATCTATATTATCCTATTGACTGCGATAAAATTGAAATATTTCTATAGTGTGTGATTTCCCATACAGCATATCCAATAGAATATGACTGTTTAGCAGAACATTTTACTCACTTAAATATTTTGAAGGTGCTTTGACAATAGTTTAAAAAACAATCAATCAAATGTAACTGAACATCCTGTTTATCATATGAAATCTGGTTGGGTTTTCATGGACAATAATTTGGTTCATTCAAGATGCATTGTTTGAGATAGTTCTGAATTTTGTGACATCATTTAACAGTTTAAAGAACCTGAATTACATAAGTAGAACATCACAAAAAGTGCCTTGCAGTGTTATCTTTTTACATTCTGAGTTCAAATCCCAAAGAGGTCAAATATTGCTGAGTTCAGCATTTAAAATAAACCTTGTCAAGTACTGGGGTGCAACATCACTAATTATATCCAACCTCCAATTTATATGACCTTTTAATCTATTAGAATTTATGGTCAGACTGGAATGTTAAACATATTTGTATATGGATAGCACTACAATTGTTTCAATGTAGATTTGCCAATATAAATATTACTGAAGCATTTTATAAAATATAAATTAACACATCATGTCAATTATTATTATTATTATTATTATTATGGAATGATGCTGAAGATCGTTCTCTTCTATTTGTTATTGCTATTGTTATCTAGCTTGAATATTTTCCCCTCAGTGATGAGTGGTTAATATTATAAATCTCAATACTTTTCCTGACAAACTATGTCAATATTCCAAATGATGGCTCCATCAACACATGCAAATAAGAAAAGGCAGGTGTAAAATTGTTTTTAAAAGAAATTCCACACCTCATTTTTTTAAAACTGGTTGTCATGAGTTTGTAGTGAGAAAAATAAATATGAATGCTTAACTTCTCTACTTACAGATGTAAATCCATTTGATTGTTTTTGATTTTTAATAAACAATCATGATGAAACCTTCCTTTTTATCAAATTCTGTTCTTTTCAAATTTTTCTTTTCATTCTCAAATTTTTAATCCTGATGTCTTTTTATCCTTAAATCATTTTAACCTCTTAGTTTTTTTGCTCTTAAATCTGTTTCAAGTACAGGTCTTTTTCTCTTCATATCTCTTTATCCCCTAATTTTTTAATCCCCATATCTCTTTAACTTCAAATCTCTTTAGCTTTAAATATTTTTATTCTCAAATCATTTTTAAATACAGATTTTTTTCTCTTCAGTCTTTTTAAGTTCAAATCCTTTTATCCTTAAATTTTTTAATCATTAAATTTCTTTAGCTTCAAATCATTTTATCTTTTAATCTTTATATTCTCAAATCTTTTTGGCTTTAAATCTCTTTATTCTCACACCTTTTAATCTTAAGTCTTTTTATCCATTAATCTGTTTTTCTCAAATCTTATCTTCTAATCTTTTGATTCTTAAATCTCTTTGACTTCAAATCTTTTTATCTTAAGATATTTATCTGAAAAATTTAATGAATGGATATGTTATGTCTAAATCTCAGCTGCTGATATACATTTTATTTTATATATTATACAATTAGGAACATTTTAGATTTCCATATTATTTTACAACTGTTACAAAATTAGGCAAGTCTTAATTTTTCTTTTGATACTTCTTGAAATTAAAAAAATTAATTAACATAGATTATGATATTGCTATTGAAATGAGAAAATGTTTCTAATTGAGGGGTTTTTTTTTGTTTTTTTTTGAGAAATAGTAGAATTTTACTTCAGTCCAAATTCCTAATAAAAATGGATTTAGGCTTGGTCATTTAACTAATCTAAAGAATGTGAACTAAATATTATATCTGATAAGTCTCAAGAAAAATTATTCTTTATAAATACCTTATATAAAGTGATTATGAAAACATTCAATGGGTATAGTTTAGATACTTAACAATTAACAAGATCATCACTATTAGAAACTTTTTAAGCAATATACATTCACTTCTTTTGCCTTATAATTTACTATGACAGAATTAATTGCTCCAATCATTTATTAGTAATTATCCTAGTCTCCAAACATCATACTGCATAACAAATATTAAAATGTTTCTTCTTCAATCTGACTAAAAGGATAAAAAAAAAATTATGACTTATTACAGTGCTCTCTTATAGAAAAGATTTGGGAATTAATTATTCTGAAGTCTTAATGACATTTTTTTTTTCTTCACATCATTTTCAGTTAAACATTGATCATTTACTGCAAAAAGTCTCATCTGATGATTCTTGTACTTAGCTGTTATCATACATTAATGGTTGGGCAGTTTGCATGCTTTTTTATATACTCTAAATCCACTATATCTATGACTTGATAATTCAATTTAGAACCTTACATCATTAATATGAAAGCATAAATAAACAGCATTTGCCCTTCTAAAATTTTGAGCTATTACATAATCACATCAAAATAAATTTGCTTATTTCTGAATTAATCACTATTGTGCCAGTGGCATGTAAAAAGCACTGACTACACTCTGAGTGATTGGCATTAGGAAGGGCATCCAGCTGTAAAAATATTGCCAGATAAGATTGGAGCCTGGTGCAGCCACTGATTCTCCAGACCTCAGTCAAACTGCCCAATCCATGCCAGCATGGAAAACAGATGTTAAACGATGATGATGATGAGTGTTATTTAGAGACACTTAGAAACTACATTTGTTAGTCTTAGAAAACATGTTGATTACTATAACCCCAAAATAGGAATGAATAGGATTCAGAAATATTTTGAAACAGTTTAATTTTAAATTTTCTAAAGGGTAGCTGAGTACTTGTTCTTATGTTTGTCTATATTTTACTGGCCTTAATATATGTACCAAAATTACATTTTAAACTTAATCAAAACCTTATTAATAGTAAATCTTGTTACATATATCAGATATATAGAAATAATATGCATAATTTAACATAAAACAACCTAGATTCATTCTCTTTTGCATAATTTATCATTTGAACTGTTCAAGCATTCGTTTTATTCTTTGAATTCTTTATTTGCTATTTCTCAGGGACCGTGTATCTAATGATGATGTTATATCTTCCTCCTTTCTAAACACCAACATTATTTCTGCCAATGGAGAGAACGGTTTGTCCTTTCAAAGTTTTCGTTGGTCAATTTACAACATTCCCTCACCCCACCACACCTCTTGATACCTCCCAGTATTTTCGCTACTTCTGTGATTAAAAAATAAACTTCAAAGACCATTTTAACTGCATGCTGCCTTAATGACAGGAACACTAATCTGAACAAGACATCTTTCTTGATTGTTGCTTTCTATATCTGGAGATGTACTCGCATAGCAAGTAATTTGATCTGAGATCGTGTGCTGAAACGAAAACAATTGCAGCGTGGAAGGTGTTTATAAGCCATTTAAGAAACACACAAAAGCTGTTCGATTCACTTCAACATTTAAGTTTAATTTGTCAAATTGTTCACTGACAAAAATCCGTGCAGCACGGATTTTTGTCAGTGAACAGGTCGCGGATTTTAGCAACGAAAATATTTTGACAAATTAAACTTAAATGTTGAAGTGAATCGAACGGCTTTTGTGTGTTTCTTAAATGGCTTATAAACACCTTCCACGCTGCAATTGCTTTCTGTATCATCATTTCAATTCGTTCATACTAAACTCGGCTGTCTATTTGCTCACTTCCATTGTTCTTTATGAACATAAAATCATATTCTTAACTCAAATAAAACAAATTACTAATGAATACCCTATCAAAGTTTCTGTCATGCTAAAATATAGAAACCCTTTATATGTGTGACCCTTATCTTGGGTTTTTATTCCTATTGTTTCTCAATAACTATTCACATACATTTTTTCAGTCTTTCTTTGTCAAGCATTCTGTTTTTATTTTCATGTATATAGCTATCATTCAAAGATGGATATTTGTCTCACTAACAGAAAAGATAATTTAGTCTTAACTGCTTTTAAAAAACAAAAACTTGATGTTGATTTTCTGTAAATTTACTTTCAGTCATTGGCTTTATAACTGGAAAAGTTCTGTATTTCATGTATTTTCTTTAATCTGTTTTAGGCATCACATATCTCTAATCTAGTTCATTCTCTTTTTCAATATTGATTTTTATAAAATGGTGCTGTACCAGCATTGGCCCATCAGAACTAATTAATAAACTCTTCATTATTTCTTCATTCATTTATTTCCGATTCACCTATTATAAATCAGTCTAACTTAGTACAATCCTTTCATTGTCTAAAATATTTTTTCCATGCTTGCTGTTGATTTTTGCACTTTTCTACTGCCTACTCTGCTACAAACTTGATGAATCTGATATTTTAATTCAGTAACCATTAGCCTGTCAAAAGGGCTTTGACATCTATTTCTTTGTAAAACAATTTATGCTTTAGGGTGCCAGATATTTCCAGGATCTGAAAAGCTTTGCTTGCTAGTTGCATTTATTTGATCCAGAGTCAAAGAATATATATATACACACGTGTGTATGTATGTGTGTGGTTTCTAATATTTCTTTTGTACTATGTATATCACATCAAGATGAGCTGCATTCTTTTAATGCCATACTTTCACTACCAAAGAATTTTTTTCTCATTCTTTTAACATTACTAAAAGTGGGAAATAATTGCAATCAACATAATGGGAGTTGGTTTTAAAAGAGAATTAAATACACATAGTTAACTATTTAAAAGTTGGGTTGTTTAAAATTACAGTTACACAAAAACACCTTTGAATATTAGATTATTATTTTAAAATCCTAGGTAATCTTTCTTTAGCTAGTTTTCAAAACTAAATGTTGAAGCTTTAAGCATTTTAATTTCAAAAGAGGTCATAGAAGTAAAGTAGAACACAATGTAGCATTTTAATGTAAATTCCATGTCGTAAAAAAATACCTGATTTTCTCTCTCTCTCTTAACATCTTGCTCCCTTACTTTACCCTTTTCTCACTAACTCTCTCTCTCTCTCTACATCTCATTTTTACTTTTTCTCTCTCTCTCACTTTAGCTCTCTCTTTTTCTCTCTTGCTTTACAGCTCTTCCTCTGCTTCTCTTTCCCCATTTCTCAACCACTCTTGCAGCTACTCTTTTCCTCTACCTTTCTAACTCTACTTCTTTCTCTCCCTACCTCTCTCTCACTACACCTCTCTTTCCTCGCCTCTCTGCCTCTTTCTCTCTCCTTATCTATCTGCCTACCTATCCTTATCTGCCTTCTCTTCTCTAGCAATCTGAGAATGTAAAAAGTTACAGAGATAAAAATGATAGAGTATTAAAGATTTGTAAATGATAGAATGGCAAATTCTCTATTCTGTAATTGGTGATACAGTTGCTTAGCAAGTAATAGATCCCACATTTGTTCCCATCAGTTGGCCTAATGCTCTTTTTGGTTTCAAATTGGTGATTATTTTGTAAGGCAGCAAATTAACAGAAGCATTAGAATGTCCAGTGAAATAACTTTTGATATTTTTTCTGACTCTTTGTTTTCTGAATTCAGATCCTAACAGGGTCGACTTTACCTTTCATTCTTTTGGGATCAGTAGATAAAGTGGGAACCTAGATTTTATTTCACTGGGGCAATAGTCTGGCAGAGTGCTGGATGGAATGGCTTTCAGTGTTTCTTCTGATTCTGTAATTCTGAGTTTAGATCCTGTGCCCTGCCAGCTACCACAAAAAAAACAAAACATTAGAATCCTGTTGTGTCTACCCCCATAGTTAACCATACATAGCAATAGAGTGAGTGATCCAGGGTATTCAATCTGCTGCATGCAGACAATACCTGGCAATGTTGAATATCATTCACTAATATCAGTTTTTCTCACCTCATTTTATTTCTCTTTAGTTCATTTTTATGCTCTGTGCACTAAATTCAAGCATTAATTTAAAATGGTTAATTCCTCATTAATTTCTTTTCTCTCCCAAGATGTGGTTAGTCACATATTGATTATTGAAAAGTCATATTCAAAAATTTTAAATAGATGTTTTTTCAACCACTCCTATAATTAATTTTAGACATATTTCTAGAGAAAGCCATGTACTCAGTGAAACATTTTTAGTATGATGTTTAAAATGGGATTTAAAACAGTTATATTCATGTATAGATAAGCTTATTTCTTTCATGAACATTTTAAATATGAATGCTGTGAGCTAACAAGCTCTAAGGTAATACAACTGTAGAGTCCATGAAGCTAATGATGTTCTACATCAACAAAAAGTAATGCAAATAATTCAAATAGTGGAATATGTTTTATGTTGTGAAGAAGAGAAGTGAAATATTTGAGGCAGTTACTCTACTTCAAAGAGAGAGAGAGTAAAGGTTTCATCACTAAGACACAAAAGCCAGGTGTGTGAGGTAGAGGATAGAAGGATTGGAAACCAAATACAAAGACATAATTTCTCTACCAAAGAACCTGGTAGGGAAGTTATTAATCCAAGTAATTAAGTCAGGATATAAGTCTATGTAAGTGAGAATGAGTGAGGTAGCTTGCTTACAGCATGACTTTGTGAGCAATGTCTTTTCCTACTCCTAACTTCAAATCAACAATCCTCTTTTTCCAATTTTAAATAATACAATTTATAAAATGGGACCATGGAATTAATATAAGATGACAATCTTGAAGCTATTTATTACAACAAATATAAAAAGGGATAGATATATATATATATATATATATATATATATATATATATAATATATATAATTATAAATATATAATTATAATATATATAATATATAATATATATAATATAAATATATAATTATAATTATAAATATATAATTATAATTTTAAGGATTATATCCTTAATTATAGATATATATATATAGATATATAATTATAAATATATAATTATAATTTAAATATATAATTATAATTATAAATATATAATTATAATTTTAAGGATTATATCCTTAATTATAGATATATATATATATAGATATATAATTATAAATATATAATTATAATTATAAATATATAATTATAATTTTAAGGATTATATCCTTAATTATAGATATATATATATATAGATATATAATTATAAATATATAATTATAATTATAAATATATAATTATAATTTTAAGGATTATATCCTTAATTTATAGATATATATATATAGATATATAATTATAAATATATAATTATAATTATAAATATATAATTATAATTTTAGGATTATATCCTTAATTTATATATATATATATAGATATATATATTATATATATATATAATTATAATTATAAATATATAATTATAATTTTAAGGATTATATCCTTAATTTATAGATATATATATAATATAGATATATAATTATAAATATATAATTATAATTATAAATATATAATTATAATTTTAAGGATTATATCCTTAATTTATAGATATATATATATATAGATATATAATTATAAATATATAATTATAATTTTAAGGATTATATCCTTAATTTATATATATATATATATATATTATATATATATATATAAATAAGGATAATATCGATATTTCAGTATCGATCTTATCAAGTGGCCAGCATGGGAACAAATACCATACAAAGGTAATAATTATTTAAAACTATAAATTAGGGTATCTGAGGGATACCACCATGCTGAAATAGCAGTCAAAACCCTGACCCTAAAGCCACATTAAATGTTCATATAGTGCTAGGAGAAGACAGAGAGACAAAATAAACTAGCAAAAAAAATTTTTTGCCCACACACACACACACACATATGTCCAGCTAAGAGAATGTACTAGATAGATTAATACCTGTGGACATGAAAGAACTTAGATTAAAAATTAAGTATTTTTACTCTAGCTGCTTTTGGATAAAAGGTGAGACCTGATACTAGATAACTCTACATATACAGGTAATTTAGGTAATAGGTGAGCAAATTAAAATACCTGGCTATGTTTGGGTGTTATTTATTCTGCACATCATGAAGGTAAAGGTGTCTGCAGTTTCATAGATTACATCTGATACACTACAAGGCTGGTGGGGGTAGTTTAAGCTAGATAACTTTGTCTGTCATTCAGCCTCATCAAATATTTCCTAGTGATTAAAACTTGTTTTAGCTGAAGTTTTATTGGCAACTTTCACTTGGTGTAAGAATAATGTTTATTTTCAGTATTTTGGTATTTCTGGACAAACATTCGAGGACAACTTTTTCTTTCATTTGTTTATATTCTTATTTTTTTTTCTATATTTCAGTTTTTACCAAAGTTGAGATATAGCATTTATATATATATAACAATATAATTTCCTTATTTGTTTCTTGCTCTTTGAATTTAAAACACATCTCGGTGTGTGTGTGTGTGCATATACAAGTCATATGTGTTAGTTATACAGGTAGTTGTTACTAGCACTATGACCCGGCAACACCGGATCATAGTGCTAGTGCATGCATATACAGCTGCGTGCGTGCGCACATACACGTGAGTACTGTCCAAATCTCCGACCAATTACATACAGCTAGCTGGCATTCAATTGGCGTATCAAGTTTTGGGCATTTTGATTGGGTTTTGGACAAAAAAGTCACTTCTATTTTTTTAATGGCTTTGCGGGGTGACTGGAGAAATGTAAAGATGTGCACGACCACCTTTGGACGGTTTTGAATGACCATAGAAAGTGCGAGCCCTCTAACTGAAAAATTGTGGATTTGTATAAAGGACACACGCAGACATTTTGCCGTTTATATATAGAGAGATTATTTTGCCCTGGGTCAGACCTGACTGAGATGTTCAAAAAAAGCTTTAATGCTATAGCAATGTTTTTGTTTGTTCTTTTGCAGGCTCTGTGCCCTGGACTATATTATCCAATATGTCCTTCCTTTTTTAAACTGTAGGGTGTTGTTGGAGGGAGATTTGACTCCTCAAGCAACCATTTAGAGACTCCTTCATTGGTTCATTAGAGATGCAATTGTTTTATTAGTAGTTCAAGCTGCATTTATTTATAGTCTTCTTGTTTCAATTAAATGTTTAAAAACTTGAAATGGCAACATTACCTAGTGATTTCTGAGAAGGAAAAAAATCTTGTGTGAAAACAATTTCATACAAATATGCCGACATACACATACCGCTGCCTCTCTCTCTCACTCTACACACACACAAACACACACGCATACACTCATGCCTATACATACACACATGTTCCTGTACACATACACCAAGCCTATAAACTCACCTGAGCCTACAGGTGTGGGCTGAAAAATTCCTGGCTTTAAGAGTATCGCAAAAGGCTTGGCTGGAGGCCCAACCTTCCAAGTTCTTTTGTAGAGCTTAGAAAACCTGAATGACCACTGCGATAAGGGTATGAATCTGAAAGGGGAATATGTTGAATAAAATCATAACTAACTGATCCTCCTGTATTTTCTTTTACCCAAAGCCAGGAACTTTTTAATACTCCCTCATGCCTACACACACATTCACTACTGGCCTTTAATGAAAAGCCTACATGCAATTATCAATGATTTATTAACCTACAACTGTGATTAATACTGACTTATTGGTGTATTAATTAGTAGTGTCTCTTTGCATGTAAAACACCCAACACTCCTGTTTTTCTCTTTTGTTCTCCAGTGTCAGTCAATTCCATAACTAATTTATTTACTTGGATACAAGAGGCACAGGAAATGTGTAAAATTAAAGTAACTCACCTTTAAATCAGCAATGTTGAAAAATCTCAATAAGCTATTGCTAAGAGAAATATTTTTCAGAAAATTGTCTTCTCTCAAAATGAGAATTATTTTTTTTAAATTATGTCTTCATATTTAGACATAAGTATCCATATGCTTACCTCTAAAACTGTATTTTATTTCCCCCATGCATGCATGCACACACACTCACACATACACTCCAACAATGTTGGTATGAAAAAGCACAAAAATATCTAAACTAGCTGAATTTTATTAAGCAGATGAACTGGATTATGCTTTTACATACTTATATTTTGCATTACATGGCATTTTTGTTTGACTTACACACTGTTAGATTAGCACAAGTCTGTATGTTGTCTTTAATTGTCTTGCCATGCAAGTTCTCAGCTCCTCAGAGTATTTCTAAGGGTCATAACACATAGTTCTGTTATATTTATGAGTTTATCTACCATGACTGCTAATGCTGATAAAAAAAAAATAGAAGTTTTAACAGTATTGAGTACTATAGCATATAACTAAGCCAACAATGTCCTGAGTTTGTCTGATTTCAGTTCTCATCTGCTAATACTCTTTGGGGAATGTATATATATTGCAGTTCCATATCTCTAATAAATCAAGTACTTATTCTTTGGTAGAAATCAATTGTTTAAATAGTTCTGTCCTGATTAACAAGACCTCTGGTAAAAATTATTCAAGCTGTAACTATACTATCTTTCCCATTTTGAATGGTAGTGTATGGTCAGAGGTAAATTTGGTTGATATTTCTAACAGGTTAGCCAACTATGTAGATGCATTCATTGCTATAAGAATTCAATATTTGAGTGAATATGATTAATTCAATTAGATTATGAACTATGTCTTTACTAGGATTTCTGGGAATACTGTTGAACAAATATGTGTCCTTATACAGTATCTATATATACACACATACATAGATGTATACATTTTTATGTATATTCAAATATCAAAACTCCCTGAAAGATTTGAGGCTTCTAAAGATATTTTAATATCATCCTAATCTAGAAGTTATTGAAACTACATAGTTAAATGATTTGGTTTTCTATAAATTATTTCTCATTATTTATTGTTAATGAAATCTCTGATAGATCTGGTTTAATAGAATCATCATGTATCGCCCATAGTATATGTGTGAGTGTTTAGCAATTCAGTTTGACAAACCCACTTTCATTGCAAGTAATTATTTAATATATGAGCTCTAATTTTAGATGTTATTTCTAGGTAAATAAGAGCAAACAAGGAATTTTAAGAATTCTGGTTGAACTTATCTATCTTTTAATTCTGAGATTCTTATATTTGATTGCTTTTATGCTTAATAATTGTTTTGTTTTTTTGTTTTGTTTTCTTTTTTTTTCCTTTAACACAGGGACCGTTTGAATGAAGATGACACAGTTGGAACCCATTTTCTGCCTATATCTCTGATTTCTTCACCAGGCGATGCTGGTGATTATTCAATATCCTAACTATTTACTTTCTTTTAAAAAAAGATGTGCCTGCTTTCTTCATTGGTTGTTGTCTTTCTGTCAATTCTAAATCTTTTTATTTTTCCTTGCACTATGGAAGGTAAAAGTTAATTTTATGTTCTACATTTTCCATGGTGTTAAAGCATGTTTGCAATGGACAATTGATAGGGATTAAATATAGTTTAAAATTAATGTCTGAAAAACAGAAATGATTATTTCTTCCCACCACTTTTTATATAAAAATCCTCTCCAAATGAATTGGAGTGTATGGAATGAGGGGAAGGTGGTTTTATGCCAGATGTTGAGGGGCTAAAATATGACACAGGATAGTTGTCTTACTATAGAGGAGATACATGGCTACTCTACTTTATATAAGCGTGGGTGGTAGTAGCTGGAGAGAAGATAAAAGTGGCAGTGATGAGATGCCAGAGCAAACTCTCAAGGTACAAGAAAGTGAATATAATTGAGAGTACCGAATGTGGATCAGAGGGAAAGAGAGGATGGGTAATTTCATAAGAATGTGAAGAGAGGGATAGGTGATTAGAAATGGAGGTAGAGATGAATGAGGGTGGAGAGGTGGTTAATGGTAAACATCAATATGAAGGTGAGAGTTGTGGGGGAGAGAGAGAGAGGAGTGGCTCAGGAAGGAGGAGGTGACAAGTTGCAGCACAGGAAAGGAAGGAGATATACAGAAATGGTGGGTACAATAAGAGTGGTAACAGTGATTGGAATGATGATGATGGCAAGGCATTGATGACACGTATGAGAGAATGCTGAGAATGATAGCAGATATTAAAAATGAGGGATGGTAGATCTGAGATGTGGCTCAGAGTAGAGGGAAAGATAACTAAAGGCACAGAAAAGAAGTGATCTGTGGAAATAGTATGGGAAGGGATGATAATGAGAGATAGACATAAATAGAAAGTAGTTCTTGGGAGAGATAACTGGTAGCACAAAAGAAGCAATGAAATGTGCACCAATTCTGCTTTCAAATGATTGCATTAGATGTGTAATGCCATAGATTAATGGAGGTGATCAGTATTAGGGAGATGAGAAGTGGAGAGTATTTGGTGGGAGCAAATTGGGTACCAGGGCAGGGCTCACTATGTACAGGTATAAACATAATGCTCTGAGGACCTCACTTTGACTGATAGATGGGTCTTCACAAGCATAATGTGGAATTGAAATTGTCACATCAATAAGCATCTAAATTTTTTATAGGTAATCCAAAATATCCCCTCAACCCAAGAGCTTTCTTTCTTCATAATCCTTATAATTGTTTATTCATTCTGAGCGACATGGTTTTAAACTATATTTAATGGTTGTTTGTTGGTGAAGGTAAAATTTAAAAATTCTACTTTGCAATGATTTTTTTTTTTTTTTTTTTTTTTTTGTATGTATGTATGTATACATATGAAAAAACCTTCTGGGTTTAGATATATTTGCAAGCGGAAAAAACTATTGTAAAATTATACATTAAAACTATATTTTTTATTCTTGAATGATCACAATACAAAGACCACTATCCAACCGCAAAAAAACAATTGCCTCACTTAAACCATTCCACCCATGCAACAGTGAGAAAATTAATGTAAAAACAAAAACTTGCATAAAATGTTTCTACACTGATTCATATGACTCTGTTGATGTAACTGATGAAGCAGTGACATAACTGTCGGGCAAGAATACATAGGTCCATTTCTGTCACTGCTTACAAGGTCAACTGTTCCACCAGTTAATTAGCAGTTTCATGGACACAGGTTTGGCTGGGTGCTGAATAAGTTCACAAACATGAAGCCTTGGGCACATTCCATAACCACATGCTAATTCAAGCCTTATGAGTATATTTGAATTGAAAGAAATCATACAGATGCTTGTTGTATAGATTGCACTTGTTATTGAAAGGTAGAGCCTTATCACACTTGAGTCATGTTGGTTTCTCCTGGGATTATGTTGAGGTAAAGTTGTCTGTGGAATACTCAGTTGTGTTGCATGCTAATTCAATGAGCAGGTTATCCAGTTGATTGAACAGCTGGACACTCATCGGTCACAATCAATATGAATGCCAATCATTATACCATCTGTGACTCATATGTACATACATACACCTAAAGTACTTATGATCTAAACTAATCAGAAGAATAGGGAATATTAAAGAAAGGTGAGGAGCAGATAACCATGAGATGTGTGCCTAATGCAAGTTGTAAGTTGTCGCACAGAGTATTTAACTAGTTTTACAGATCTCAACTAATCAACCATCATAGAAATAAAAAAACTAAAAGATTGTTAAACCAACAAAATGAAAAACTCCAGATGGGACCTTTCTATATAAAATAGTTGAGCAGTTTTGCTGTAACAAACCTAATATTTCAGGCTTGCTAGAACCTTTTAATTCAACTTGCTACATGTTGCACATTTGTACATTTTTAGTAGCTGTAATAAAAAGACTGTTGAATTTTCATCTAACATAGTCTTTTTATCTTTTTAATAAAACTAATTTCCTAAACTCTTGGTACTCTTTCATTCACTGGTTCTGCAATAGGCAAATCAAAGACGTACTAATAATGCTTAATAGTAAAAACTGAAAACTGTAATAATCGTATATTTATATCAAGTCTTATGTAATGTGTATGTCTAGAAATAGAGCATAACAGTTGAATGCCTGTCTGAATGAGTAGAATCTAGTTATTTTTCATATTTCTAATACTGTTTCATATGTTAATGTAATTGCTACTCTGGATAGCTTTTATATATTACTACTGACCATATTAAATTTGCTGTTTTGATGTATGTTAAAATATACAATAGCTGGAAGATGAAGATGTAGGACTTCTGATCACATGACCACAAGTCCAAACCATTGTTGTCTATTCTTGTTATTTAGCTTGTGATCAGAGTGGATTGAATGGACCTTTAATCAAGGCTTTCCAGCCATGACCTTCCAATCCTCATTTCAGGCACTGTACCAGAACTACCTTATCAAAAAATTGTTTAGAATGGGTTTTGGCTGCTATTTCTTGTAGGTTAAACAATGTAGATGCTCTCTCATTGCCCATGCTTAGTTATTGTTTAGTTCTATGTCAACAGTACTGATCAAGCATATTTGCAATCAGAGGTATTAAAAACTTGACAATCCTATTGTTTCCAAGTATAGGATATCTGATATGCCCTTTTACTTTAAAATGGTATGGTATGATTTAAAGGAGATTTGGCTTTTTTTAGCAGGTTGAGTAATTGCATATAGGCTCCCTGGCTTAGATCACCAGGCATAGCATATTCTATCTTCAGAAGTGAATGAAAAAGTAGCATCAAGGTTGTCATCATCATCGTTGTTTGACATCCGCTTTCCTTACTGCCATGGGTTGCATGGTTTGACTGAGGACTGGCAAGCCACAAAGCTGTACCAGGCTCCAATCTGATCTGGTAAGGTTTCTACTGCTGGATGCCCTTCCTAATGCCAACCGCTTGGGAGCCATTCAAGCGGCACTGGCAACAACCATGCTTGAATGGTACTTTTTACATGCCACTGACAGAGGAGCCAATCAGGCGGCACTGGCATCAACCAAGCTCAAATGGTGCCTTTTACATGCCATCAGGATGGGTGCCAGTCAGGTGGTACTGGCATCGGTCACAACAATGAGTTCACTTGCCTCAACAGGTCTTTGCAAGCACAGTTTATTGCCCAGTGATTGAAGGGTACTCTTAAATGGGCCAGTTGTGCTGCACTGGCATAGGCCATGGTTATGGTCTCACTTGGCTCATGGGGTCTTCCCAAGCACAGCATATCTCCAAAGGTCTTGGTCACTCATCATCACTTCTGTGAGGCCCAACGTTCAAAGGTGGTGTTTCACCACCTCATCCCAGATCATGAGCTTAATTTTTGCTACAGTTATCATGCTATATTTGTAAACAAAACCTTTCTCTCTTCATTGGTTTCTCAGTTAAATAATTAGTCACAAAAATTAAAACTTCTTTATGTCAGTGTCCAAATTTACAAAGCTATCCTCTCATTAAAAGTGGACAAATGGCAGATGTCATGCTAGCTGACTGTTTAATGCTCTGAATTTTTATGGATCAAATGTGTTACAGAGTTCTTTAGGTTCCATCAATCAGAAAATGTAGATCTCTACTTCAACAGTATCATATGGTTGGATTATGGAAAGAGGGGACATCAAATTTTAACTATACAAATGTACCAGTATTGTTCCAAAATGAAAAATTGAACACAAAATCATAAATAGTTAGCCTTTTTCACTAAGACTTAAAGAACCTCATTCTTTGTACAATCCAAAACGGAACTCATGATGAGGAAAGTTCTGTAAATTTAGCAAAGTTTGAAGATGTGAGTTGAAACATAAATATTACTATTGGTTACAAGGGAAAGCAGTGTCTCTGACTCTACCAAATAACATAAATCAATTTTGTTGTTTCCTTTTTCAGGGTGTTCATATTGTTTAGGAGGCTGAACACATCTACCTTGAAATTACATGACAAATTATTATTTTAGGAAAAAGAGGTTACTGATGGTAGTACTCTAATCGCTAAGACAGTCATTGATTTAAAACATTTTTAGAGTTTGTCTGCAAATATAGTCATATACTATAGTCGTCAGTATGTGTGCAATATGTGACCATGAAGTGGAGTTGTACATTACTTGTTTGTTTTGATATGTCTTATTGATTATTTATCTTTGATTTTCTTACCATATCTTAATAGGGTTCTCTAAACTTGACAATAAATAAATACACGCACATAAATATATCCGTATCAGGACAATTACCCCCCCCCCCCATAGGACAATTCGCCTGACGACAACTACCTCCTAGGACAATTACACCCCTTGGTTAATTACTCCCTCTCCAATATATTAAGAAGTTTTAAATCATCATTTGTTGTCCTCCGGGGTAATTGTCTTTGCTGGGTTATTGTCCATGGGGATGCTAAATGTGCTAGACTCATATATATCATCGTTTAATGTCTGCCTTCCATGCTGGTATGGGTGAGACACACACACACCCACACATATATATATAATCATCATCATTTAACATCTGCCTTCCATGCTGGCATGGATCGGATGGTTTGACAAGAGCCAGCCAGGCAGAAGCCTGCACCAGACTTCTGTGTCTGTTTTGGCAGGATTTTTACAGTTGGATGCCCTTCCTAAACCAACCTCTCAGCAGTGTGGACTTAGTGCTTTTTACGTGGCACAAGCACAGGCAAGGTCAATTTTGGCAAGGTTTTTATGGCTGGATACCCTTCTGAACACCAACCACCTTACAGTGTGGACTGGATGCTTTTAAGTTTCACCTGCATTGACAGGGTTACCAAGCACTCGCAAAACAAAAAAAAAATTTGGAGTGACCTTATGTCAGATGATGAAAGGTTATAGTGAGACAGAGAAACAGAAACAGGTGCGCTACTGCAAGGGAGATACATGGTTACCCAACCTGAGGGAAGTGCAGGAGAAGGAAAAAGTGGGAGACAGATGGTGGCAAAATGTCGGACATACTCACAAGGGATGGGGATCAGAATATAAATGAGATGGTTGAGTAAAGGAAGAGAGAGATATAGATGGTAGCAAGTGCCAGAGCATACTCTTGAGGTCCGAATGCCATAATTTAAGCGGCAGGATATTGTGAAGGAATATCCTGCCACTTATATTTGATTTCGATTTCAATTGCATCAACAGGTCTTTGCAAGCAGTGTTTAGTGTCCAATAAAAGAAAGGTACGCCTAAGTGGGCTGGTTACACCACTAACATAGGCCATGGGTTATGGTCTCACTTGACTTGCCAGGTCTTCTCAAGCACAGCATATTTCCAAAGGCCTCGGTCACTAGTCATTGCCTTGGTGAGGCCTAATGTTCAAACGTCATGCTTCACCACCTCATGCCAGGTCTTCCTGGGTCTACCTCTTCCACACACACTCACACACACATATAAGCTAGAGCTTTTAAAAAATAGATTGTTTAAAAGTGATTATTAATTTTTTTTAAATTACTGTTTAAAATATTTAAGTATTATTTCTGAAATATACACTCTTAAAAATAAAATCTTCAATATGCAATCTTATAGTAGAAGTATGGATGTGAAAAAGAGACGTTACTTATAATGCAAAATATAAACTTAGTCACAGAATTTAGTCAAAAGTCATTAAACACATAAGGGAGCATTATATTTGTGATCCCATTGTACTCCTGTAAATATATGTATGTGTGTATGTTTGCTTATATAAGGTTAAATGCTTAACCCTTTAGTATTTAAATTAGATATATCCAGCCCAAATATTCTGTTTTATGTTCAAGTCAGTCATATTTAACCTACCCTATAATGTCATTCTAAAAATAAACAATCACATCATCAAAATCTTGAAGCTGCAAGACAATGCATAATTAATTCAAAATGGTGGAAATAAGCATTACATATGACAGTAATGTGGATACTAAAGGGTTATTGCCACACTTATGGTGTCGGTTCAAAGATTTGCTATCTTTTGCCTAAACTACATTTCTGAATTTGTGTGTGCACTAAAATAACTGCTTATTGTCTAACTACAAAATTTTATTTTGCTTAGAAAATGTATTAACTAATTTTTGAAATTTATTTTATACAAATATTTTTTTACTAAATTGTTTTTGTTTTTTTAGAATTCAGTTTTTATTTCTGATTAAATGTTTTATTTTTTTTAAAGGTACTTACCCAGGTAACTCTTCCAAATATCTCCTTTTATCTGTCGACAAATCAGAATCAAGTGATCCAGTTTTCTTCATATTTTTCCCCAATTTTTTTTTTTGTTTTCCCACCTGGCTTCTCCATCTCATTCTCTCTCTTTCTCATTGCCTCAACTGTACTCTCTTTACATACAAATAAATATATCCTACTGCCTTTTATTACCCTTTCCCCTGTATGCTCTCTGTCCCTACCCACCCAATTTTGCTCTTTTTCTCTCTCTCTCTCTGCTTGCTTTTTGTCCTTTTCCCATTCTTGAACATTTCCACTGTCTTCCTCTTTTCCATTCTAACTCTTGCTATGTTCCCCACCCCACCCAGTCACACTCACATTTTCCTATGCCCCCATTTGTTTTTACATCTGCCATTCCATGTAGGCATGGATTAAACATGTCTTTTTGAGCAAATGCTTTACCACAGGACATTTTTCCTGATGCCAACACTTTTAGCCTCCTCTAATGCCATGCAGGATTGCAGCATACCTTTGCTAAAATCCTTGATATATGTATACTAATGTTTGTTTTTATGTGAAGTTATATATAAAAACAATTTAACATTAAACTAATATTTTTTTTAGTTGAGAGCATGTTTATTAATTTATACAAGGAAAAGGTTGATTCTTACTTGAAGTTTTGACTTGTTTAGTGTCATCACTCTGATGATAACAAGCAAGCCTGAACTTCAGAAGCTGGCAATCCTATTCTATTTCATGTATTAAGTCTCATCAAATACTCATTGATGCATATATTGATGGACCCTCTTCACACTGGCCCATTGTTACAAATATGGGTGAAGTGTTTTCTTTTTTCTGTTTACTTTGCAAGAAGAATCCACTTTTACACAGATGGGAGAGACTATATATGATTGCTCAACTTTGTAGAAGTAGCCAGCAAATGTCCCTTGGATCACACTCTAAAAAAAAAATAACACATTACATAATGAGGCCTTGAATGTCCTGCAAATAGGAAAAAGATGGAGTGACCATAGCTGGAAAGCTTTTGATCCTATAATTCCTTACACATGGTTTATCTTGAGCTAAAAGCTAAAACAGTGTATGGAGTTCCTTATTCATTTCAGTACCCTACTTATTCAATTTCCCTTTGTAAAAATAAATTATAACACTAGTAATAAGCTGTGATAATTTATGACTTAGTTCTATATATTGGACTTAATAGAGGGTATCAGGAGATGCAAAGTCCGAACTGTAGTGAATTGAATTATGATGCACTTTGCCAAATCGAGAGCTAATGTGGCTTCCTTGAGATAACATTACCTGTAGTTTAAGGGTGAGAAGAAAATTTCATCTTGAGCTTCTATTATCTCGTGTGTATGATTGATGCTTTGTATCAACAGCTCTTTTATATGACTGATGCCTTGTCCTCATCTCTTCATTATTTCATATATATATATATATATAAACTGTTTATTCACTTCTTTAATCCTTCCCTCCAGATGTCTAATTGATCTTTCATCTTCACAGCACGACTCAGACCCATAAAACCATATCTGGATGCTTTTTCCTCTGATTGTTGTCCAACATAAGGATGCTGCTACATGCTAGAATGTTCTTATCAATTCAGAATTGTTGCCATTGATTGTTTTTTTTTTTTTTTGTTTTTTTTTTACTTTTATTTCTTTGTGTGTGAGACAACATCTGAATGCTATAAGTTCTCTGTTAAATTTTCAGAAGTTTTAATGTTTTTTGGTTTGTTTTAATATTTCATTTTTCCTTTAAATGTTCTTTATATGTACTTTTTTTTAAAGATATGAAAAATAATTATAAAATATTTTCTTTAAAATCAATATTCAGAATTTTAGCAGTTGGTATATCCCCTTCCCTATTTCTGAATCTGTTTTTGTTTCATTGCTCTCATTACCAGTTATTTGTCTCCGTGTTTGAAACATATGTCACTGACAAAAATCAATAACATTTGTTTCAAATTACTCCTCATTTCGGACAACTTGTTTATAAAATTGTCGCTAATTTTTTATTATTTTTATTGTCTAGCTGAATAATATACTTATGTAAAACACACAAAAATGTGTGGTTGTCAAGTGCAGTGGTAGGGTCACTAAAAATTGAGTCTAAGCCCTATTTTGATACTTTTGCATTAATTCTTCTTGAAAATGGCATGGATGTCATTATTTCTTATACAAATTTGGGACAAAGATTTAGTTAATCAAAAACACTATTTCATGGCAGCTAGTATTAAAGGTTTTGATTTTACATACACCTATGAAATTTTGCTTCTAATATGGTACTGTTTCTTATCAAATGCATCACATTTAATTAAGAAATTACTATTTATATTATCCCTTTGGTGTACTCTCCAACCACATGTTGACTCAAACATTTACATAAGTTAAACTAATTATCAATTGAAATTTCAATAATGCCCAACTTTTTTTTCCTTTTGATTTTTATTTCTTATATCTGTGTATTCAGTTTGCATATTACTCAAAACTTTTTTTAATTTGTTTAACTCCAATTTTGGAATTATTTTTATTTAAACAACTTTTAATAGCCAATTAATTCAGGTAAAAAAGAAAATTTATGCTAAATAGTTTCATTATTTGTTTGGCTTTAAAATATAGATATATTCTAAATAAACGCTTATCATCTAAACCATGCTTGCTTATTTGCATTTAACTTCTTTAGATTTTCTTTTTGCCCTCTTGATTTGCTTTCATATAACCCCACCCTTCCTGTTACCTTTTAAAATTAATCAAACATTTGTTGATATATGCTCTACTTTTGTTTTTTCTCTCAAATTTGCACTTTGATAAGATCTAATATTGTAATTAGAATCTGAAAACCTCATTAGAATGCAGATTCAATAAGAGTTCTAAAGCTTAGCCTTTAGTAAATTAGCTTGACATAAAATTCTACAAGCAATTTTCCACTGTGTGTGGTCTCCTTGAATAATTCACATTATTTTGGAGTTCTAAATAGGCAATGTATATTATCAAAATATAAAACACAGTAAGCCATGATTGAGATGGTTTCAAGTCTCAAAGTGTAATGTCATATTATTCATCCTTGTTTTCCTTTTACAAATAAATATAAGGCTTTGTGTCTATACCAAAAGTGAATTCTTTATCTAGCAAACACATAAATGAGTCTACTTCGCAACTTTTGTGTGTGTGTGTGTGTGTGCGTGCGTGTGCATGTTTAAAATTCTTGTAAAAAACACTCAATAATATATATTGAACAATTTGAAAATATTTTGTATTAGATTAAAATTGAGTATATCATTTCTTATTCTAGATTAGCTTAAACCTTTTTTTAGATATTTTTTAATAAATGCATATTTATTCTTTGAAGAAAATTCTACATTCTATCAGTATTTTAATAGATTACAAAAATTCAACACATTTAACTTGTTATTCTAGGATTTCTTCCAACATTTGGGCCATGCTTTGTAAATTTCTATGGTTCCACAAGGGAATATTCTGATTTGCCTGATGAATTTGATGATCTGAACATTGGAAAAGTAAGCAATTTTTCTTCGTGTTTTTTTGTACTTTTTTCTAGTTACTGCTTTTAGCAATTCAAATCTATTAATCTCCTTTAAGAAGGATATGAACATTCCATTCCTTGCAAACCTATAAATCTGAAACTTAGGGCTAATCATCAGCTGAACAAATATTCCATACAAGCAATTACAGAAACTAATAGAAGACAAAAGTTTGAATTAGCAAGTATTTACTACTTGCTATATCTATGCTAGCAGAAGATGTTATACAATTAATTATTGTTGCTATTTATAAATATCAAACTTATATCAGTGATAACAGTATTTTTACAATGAGATCCTTAGTTGAGTATTAGTAAATTCATTAAATAAGAATACGAGATTAAGACAGTATTTAACCCTTTTGTTACTATATTTCTGTTAAAAAGCATTGAATTTCCTTCAATTAACTCTTTGAAAATAGCTTTGTCACTATTAGCTAGTGTTTGGAATGTGAATTAATGTGAAATTTTGATGGAAGATTTTAATTCAGATCACTTTTGAGCAAGAAGTGTGTATCATAGAATCTGGGCCTGTCTCAGACAGATTATTATCACAGATTTAAAGATGGTTATAGATAACAGATATGCTACTGAAATAATCTATTACACCATAATGATGAGTCATTGCAATGAAATGGTTAAAGCTCTACTATGAATTTAAAAGTCACAGGTTCGGACCATAAGGCTTCACTACTATAGCAACATTATTTTCTGTTTGTAGCCAAACTCAAATTTTGTTGGTCTACTAAATTAAGTACGTATCTTACTTTCTAGTGAACAGAATTACAAACTAGAAAGTAAGATACATACTTAAGTAGACCAACAAAATTTGAGTTTGGCTACAAACAGAAGAAAATAATGTTGCTATAGTATACAGTATTGTAATACTGTATAGCAAAAATGCATTATTGGGATTACTTTCATGATATCACAACATATCTTTTCACACAGACCAGATGTATTTATCATAATATTAATCATTTATCAGTACAATGTCTTAATACCAGTATATAGTAACTTCATAAATTCAGAACCTTATTAATCCATAAGTAGATTAATTACTTTGTAAAAGCCTTGGCTAGCTATGTATTTCGTGTTGGGAGAAATTGATGTAAATATTTATTTTCTATAGAATGTAGTATATTTCTGAAAGGTTGTATAAGGACTTCTATGTTTGTATAGGACTTTTTTTTTTTTCTAAAACATTTCATGGAATATTTCTTTCTCATTTCAGGGAGAAGGTGTTGCCTATCGAGGTAGGGCTCTGTTGGAATTGAAAACTGTTCTTGGAGAATTACCAGAACTTGCTCTAACAGATATACCAAATGATGACCTCTTGAAAGTGCAGGTTAATTTGCTTTTCTTTTTTTTTTTTCTTGTTAGTCTTTTGAATCATACTGATGTTTTTTATTGTACATTATTTTCATAGTCTTTGTTTATCTTTTTAGAAATTGCATTCTTTATTCTTGTTCAGAAAATTGTTCTGATGAGTATAATAGTTACTGGAAAGATTATTTAACCAAGTTACTAATTTTTAAGTTGTTTATTTACTATCACATTTTCTTGGAATTCCTGATTGATTCCCAAAAGTTACTTGGAATAATTTTGTTTGAAATTTGTTGTGGACGGGGGTGGAGGCGGTTAAGCTATAAGTTTATTTGGAAAATATTTAGGTAACACATGTCCAGCATACCAAATATGTTCACTTCCAATATAGTATGAGACTGTTTCACTGTATCATGCAATATTCAATGATGGTGAGATTCATTTATGTTTAAGCTGAAGCTAATTTATTCTCACAACTGTTTTTTATATATGTAGACGGGATGGTGGTGGTAGTGATTGTAGATGTCATCAAGATGGATAAGTTGGTGCATTGCGAAATTATTTGAAATTTATTAGAAGTTTGGCAATCCCACATACTTAGAGAAACAGTATTCCATTGTATGTTAATTTAGGTATGTAATATGTATCAAGTTAGATTAAAGGGAAATTAATGTATTTTGGTGTGAATTTAAGTATTTGAATCTGAATAAACAGTGGCAGTCTGTATGTTTTTATATTATAATCATTAATAGCTGTATCAAATATACATCTTGTGCTGGAGTAATAATCTCCAATACTTTATTATTCTGTAGTTTGAAACTGCTATTGTGTGTGTTTTTTGTTATTCAGTTAACATTCTATTTGGGACCATCATATTTTCATTTAGAGCATATTGTCTTGAGATTTGGTACAAGAAAGGTCTTGTTTTAGAGATATGGATTCAAGAAGTTGAACTACTAAATCATATACTGGAATGATGAGGGAAATACTTTTGTTAGCTTCTAGAACTCTTTACATAAAAATGAATTCTAAAGAACAAAGCTCATTAGTCCTTGTAGAAGTGTTTTCTTCCATGCACTTTTCTCTGACTTCAGTATCTCTGAATTATTCCTCTGGTTATTAGTATAGCAACCATCTTCACTGATGTGTTCATTTGGGCCCTTTCATATAAAATAGCATCTTAAAAACTGGTTAGTACTGTTTTTTTTTGGTCCTGGGTTTTTTTTTTAATGACATCTGTCAGAGAATAAACCATTGTTGTTGTTGATGATTTGAAATAGCACCTTTAGAAGTGTTTGTCAGAAAACCACTGAATTCATTTATTTATCACTCATCACTTGTATTTATTTTGTGTTCTGAACTCTTTGAATCCACTGTTAATTTTGTTTCTTGATATCCATACCCATAGAACATAGAACAAATACAGTCAAATGAGAGCTCTAAAACAGAGCAATACTTGCATGTAAATCAAGAATTGAAATATTTTAAGCTTTTTAAATATAGAGGGACTCAGTGAGTGATTCTGATTCTCATGTTACTTAAAAAAGTTTTTCATAATATTTACAGCCAGGATATTAATTAACTTGTGAAAAGGGTTAAAGGTTTTTGGTGAAAATTTGTCTTTGTTGTTTTGCCGGGTATGACATTTAATAACAATAACTTTTATTTAATCCACTAGAAATTCATGCGCCGAAGGAATTATAAACTTCATGCTGCCTTCCTCAATGCAACAATGGTTAGCTGCATTGATGCACCAATTGAATTTGAAGTCAGCATTGGTAAGAATTTTATCTTCTAAATGAATTGAATAAGTTATGAAAATAACTAAATTAATGAAATGTGCATAATTTTAAATGCTTTTGTTAATTTCAGATTCTTTACATTCCCAATGTGTAAAGTATTAGTTTCTATGATCTGAATATATTTGTTACTTGCACTTTTAGATATATTGTACCTTCTTAGTTTCCGTGCCTGAACTGAAATTATTCTTCCATTGAAAAAGTATTTAGTTATTTGATAGACTTAATCCACACTAGTGATTCAGCCAGTAAGAATAACCATTGCTTGAGAATGGAAGAATTTTACACAGCTGACTTTTTTATATTTTTTACCAATACACTAATTCTCTCTTTATACACAACAACGGCTTCATTGTGTGTGTGAGAGTGAATGAGTTAGAAGTATGATGTAGGACAGTGAAATGTAACCAAAACAGCTGTAAAGCCTAATAGGATTTCAACAAGATATACAATAAAATTGTTGTTGATATTCCTTAGTTGAATATGTTGGTGGAATTAGACATTAGATCTGTGTTTTGTCAATCAAAACTGCAATTTGGTTTCAATTCTCAGTTGATACAAGTATATTGCTGTTCTTATCCCTATCCTTGACTTAAATTTTTGCTCTCAACTATAGAGCTTTTATGACTAATGAAAAAGAGACTGATATTTCAATTTGATAGTCTGCTTGATCTAAGTTATAAAACAAACACAAGTCAACAAAATATTAAAAAATAACTTGAAATATTGAGGACCAACATCCAAAGTTGACACCATTTCTGAAATGTATTTATGACTTAGGTTAAAGCAAGAATTGATGAAAAATGAAACAATTTTTAATATTTTATTACTCAAACCTAATAAGTAGGTTGGCTTGATGTTAAAATGATAGTTTCAAATATATTTACAAATTAATTCATTATTTTTACATTAAAATAAAATAAAGAATAAAAATGTGAGCATTTCTTTCACACTCCACTGTTCCAATATTTGTCAAAGTAAAAGCACAAGGGAAATTTGATCTTATTTTTGATTGTAGGTAACTATGGTAACAAGCTGGACGTGAGTGTTGATCCATGTGCTTCAACAACCCAACCTACAAATGCTGTTTTTGATGGATGTTATTACCATTTCTTACCATGGGCATCAACTAAACCATGCACGGTGGTGGATAGTGCATGGGAAGATATCAGCTTCAGACTTGAATCTCTCAATCTTTTCCTCAGAATCATTGACTTACTTGTAAGTTACCTGTCTTGTTTATGTGTGACATCGTTATTTTTTGTCCATTGTCCATGCTGGCATGGGTTGGATGGTTTGACCAGGGTTGGCAAGCTGAGGGGCTGCACCAGACTCCAGTATGATTTGGCATAATTTCTACAGTTGGATGCCCTTCCTAATGCCAACCATTCTGAGTCTGCAATTGCTTCCTTAAGGCTGAATGCTTGAATGATACTTTTTACATGCCACCAGCACGAATGCCGGTTATGTGACGCCAGCATTGGCCACATTGCCTCCATGAGGCCCAATGCTCCATTGGTGAATTTTATGTGCCACCGGCATGGGTGCCAGTTACAGGACACTAGCATCAGCCATTACAATAATTATTAATTCTTACTCTGTGTTGCTATGAAGATAATATCTTTAAATTACTTTAAGTGTGTGTTTCAGCCAACCCACCCTTTTTTATATTTACATAAGTCAAGTTTGCATAATTATATGTGGATTGTTAAAGTAAGCCTTTTCATATTTTAATGCCTTTTCTTACACTTGTCACTAAATCTTATAGTAGATTTACAAAACCTATTTGCTAGCACAGCAGACTGTAATCTTTTTTACTCTAGGTACAAGGCCCGAATTTTGTGGTGAGGGGGCCAGTCGATTAGATCGACCTCAGCATGTAATGGTACTTAATTTATTGACTCCAAAAGGATGAAAAGCAAAGTTGACCTCGGCAGAATTTGAACTCCAAACGTAAAGACAGACGAAATGCCGCTAAGCATTTCGCCCAGCATGATAACATTTATGCCTTATGGCAATCAATTTAATATACTTTGTCTTGAGACTTCTTAACAAGATTTATGCAATATTCAAACGTCTAAACATCAGTAAGTTTGGGTTATGTAAGATGAAAATTATGTAAGGTTATATACAGAGCTTACAAGGTTTTAAGCTGTTATCACTGTCTGATGCTAGCATTACTAAATAACTCTACTTGGACCTGTATTAATTGTACATGGGCATAATTGATCGAAGAATTATCCAAACAACTGTTTCAACAGTGAGTCTCAAAGTTTTATTGCTAAGTATTCTGTCCTTATCTAGTTTCCTTTGAAGAACATTCAGAAATTCAAATAAATGAGGGCAGTCTTTGCTAATTATATTTGATTGACAATTAAAACCAGTTTTAATATTTATTTCTTCCTTTGAATTTTCCACTTTGTAGGAATCTAATTTGGAAAGAATTCGTATCAGCATGCGGACAAAACTGCCTCTTCCAGAGTTAGCTCAACTTGTGATATCATTACTGAAAGAACTGATTGAAGATTTAAAGTAAGCTTCATATTTTGTCTGAACCCTATTTTTTATTTATGAGTATGATTAAGGTAAACCATTTCTGCTGGGTTTTTTCTGTGTTAATATAATGGGCTTTTAAAATAGTTATAATCCATTTATTTCTGACTGTTTCAGTCTTCAATATATTCTGATTCTCATAAAGCTAGTTTACTCTAAAGTTTTGTTGAGTTGTCTTTATCTTATCAACCTTTACACATAAGTAGTGAATGCAGTTTCAGGCATGTACCCTAAATTTGCAAATATAATTATTGGTTTCAAATTTTGGCCCAAGGCCGGCAATTTCAGGGGAGAGTGTATATTGATTATATTGACCCCTAGTACTAAACTAGTACTTATTTTATCAACCCTGAAAGAATGAAAGGCAAACCCAATAGCATTTGAACTCAGAACCTAAGCATTTTGTCTAGCACTGTAACAATTCTGCCATATTGCCACCTTATCATCATCATCATTTAACGTCCGTTTTCCATGCTAGCATGGGTTGGATGATTTGACTGAGGACTGGCGAACCAGATGGCTGCACCAAGTTCCAGTCTTGATCTGGCAGAGTTTCTACAGATGGATGCCCTTCCTAACGCCAACCACTCCGAGAGTGTGGTGGCTGTTTTTATGTGCCACTGGCATGAGGGCCAGTCAGGCGGTACTGGCAACGGCCATGCTCAAATGGTGTTTTTTATGTGCCACCTGCACAGGAGCCACTCCAGTGGCACTAGCAACGACCTCACTTGAATGTTTTTTTCACATGCCACCGGCACAAGTACCAGTAAGGCAACGCTGGTAACGATCACGCTCGAATGGTGCTTTTCACGTGCCACTGGCATGGAAGCCAGTTAGCTGCTCTGGCAATGATCACACTCGGATGGTGCTCTTAGCACTCCACTAGCACGGATGCCAGTCATCGAATTTGATTTTGAATTATTCTAATGTATATTTTAATTTTATGTTTTTCACAAATTAGATATTTAATGGTTGATTCACCTTAATTATTGAAAGCTTCTTTGGTTCAAATCTTAGCTGTGTCTACTATGATTTGAATTCTCAATTACTATTATGCACTTGATATGTATAATTTAACATAATTAGTTTTATCTGAAAGGCAACTATATGTCTTATGAAAGATTGATTTTAATTTATTACTTTAATTGCATTGGATAACCCCTTAAAAAGTAGAGAAATTATATTTTTCTTAAAAAATGTAATTTAATATAATTTTTATTTTATTTTGTGTCCAAGTGGTTTAGATGCTGGACTAACAGTCATAAAATCATGGGTTCAGTTCCTGGACTGAGCAGAATGTTATGTCCTTGAGCAAGATACATCACTTCACATTGCTCCACCCTACTCATCTGTAAATGAATACCAGCTTGGTGTTGGTACTGCTTTTTCTCCCTTCAGCATCACATCCACCATGTTCCACTGTATATAGAGTAGGAAGGCCAAGAGAGGGTGCTTGTCTGCTCACAACTATAGAAACACCTAAAAACAATTAGCAAAAGCATAGTACATTTTATTGGATCATGTTTGTTTGCATGATATTGTAATGACATTTTTCATATTAGTGATTTGTTTAGATTTGATTCAAACTACATCTTATAAGACTAAAAGAATTTAAACTGATAACTTTTTCTTTTGTTTGTTTGAAATTGTTTCATATTTGTTTGACAGGAAACCTTTGTCACTACCCCAGTCTGGGTATCACATGGAGAATGAACTGGACAAAAACATAAGAGCCTTCAGGGAGATTGAATTGAAAGATATAACTGAAAATGCTGAACGTGTAATGAACAATGCAACAGATATCAATGAGGCACTCTCTGAGATTGAGAGTATCTTGGAGAGATTAAAAGGTTTAGCTATTGAGGTAAATTGTAAATATATTTCTTTGTAGTGTGTGTTTATTGTGTGGCAGTTTTTCAAAGTTATCTTGGATAACATTGTGAATTCTAGAACATGTGTGTATAAAATTATTCTTGCAGCAATGTTTCATCTAACAGTCATTTTCAATTTTAAAAAAAATGATTATCTTTAACATACAGTTTCAAACATTTTGGTCAGATGATTTCAAATTCCATCTTAGTATCTATGGCTATAAGAATAGAATTTTATCTTAGTAGTAACAAAGGATGTGAAGGGAATTTTTTTTTATGCCAACATATCCCATAATTCATAGAACTTTTTCATTAACCATATATAGAAGATGATGGTAAATGTCAGTTGAACTCTTCTCACTTTTGTTGCTATTTTTAAAGGGAAGTTTTGATATTCTTTCCCTTATAAACCCTATTGCAGAAGGGTGTGCATTACCTATGCCTGTTTATCAACATGAATCTTGACAAGCTGAACAGTAGTTTATGTATACATAGAAGAGGAAAGGGTCTTGTAGAGGAATGAAAGACTGCATAAACTGTTTGGCAGGAAGTTTAGCAAATAACCCACAAATCTGGTTTAATGGATACTTGACCTGAGGGCTAATCCATTAGCCCTCAGGTCAGACCTTTCATCTAATATTTTTCATCGATGATCAACCTGTTGCTGTTTTAGGGCATTTCATATCTAAGGAGAAGGCCTGACTTCTTATTCCTATCCAATCAAGTGACCAAATAGAGAGATCCACCTCAATCTCTACTGTCTTGGTGATGTTGTTAACTAGTTCTAAAGACACTAACACTAGCAGTATTCATGGAAATTCTTTGGTCCATTTTGTGGTACATCATCAGCCATAAACATCTCCCCATTCAGTAATAATATCATGTAATTTCTTTCATAACCCTTTAATTGATTTCTAAGAAATCTTCTATTCTCTTCTATCAAGTATTCTCACTTCAAGCCTGTTTTCTCATTCTGGATTTTGCAAAATATTCTTGCCTGTCATCATCATTCATACTTTTGCCTTTATTTTTGGTTTACTGCTCTCATTCTTTCTCTATAGACACACACACAGCGAGCTAATTGTCATCAATGTGTGTGTGTGTGCAACTAGTGTTTGAATATCTCTCTCTTGCACACTCTTTTGCCATCCTTTTTCAAGGAAGTGACAGTGTTTTTACATTACAGGAATCTATCATAACATTTTAATATAATAGATTAGTTTACTATTGAGTGGATCAGTAATAAAACTCAACTTATTTCATGTGCCTCAGGTGCAAGATCTAAAATATCAATGCCATAGTAGAAAAGTGGACTATAAAATGTCTTTTGAGAATGATGTTATTTGTTAAATATTCCATTGTAAACAAATTTTTTTTTTTTTTAGCCACAAAACAGCATGCCTGATGTCATCATTTGGATGATCAGTGGAGAGAAAAGGATTGCTTATTTCAGAATTCCTGCTTACGAGTTGCTTTATTCTGATAACCCTAATTACATTGGCCGCCAGTGTGGTAAAGTACAGTCTATCCAACTGAGAGTAAGTTGAAAAATGTCTTACAACATGAAAATTTAACCAATGAAACATTATGTTCTTAATCTATTAATTAATTTCTAATTGAGGTTTTAATTTTGGGAATTCAGTTTTATTCTTTAATTTAAAGAAATTTGGTTAGAATATTTTTCTATGAAATATTTACCAGCTTCTTCAGAAATTATAAAACAAAATTATAGCTTGCTTGGTAACTTATTTTTTACTTCAACACTTTCCAAATTCTAGGTAAAGTTTTAAGTCTAGCGTGAGTTTAAAGTAAAACATCATTTATTATTTTTTCTTTTTCTCTTTCTTTTATTTTCTTAGTATCCTGGGCTGAAAGCACAGAAAGAAAAATATAACATACCTGCTTTGATCCGTGTGAAACTGTGGCTTGGTCTTTCAAAACAGGAAAAGGAGTGGCATAATATCCAAACTGAAGGCGAACTTGCTGTTTTTGCTGAAACTGTAAGTTTTGACCTGTTAGAATATTCATTGTTGTTGACAATGGTTTTTGATAGTCATTAGTAGATTCTTTCACAAGTTTCAATCTTTGAATTGTACCTATACTGGGAGACTGATCTTCAAGTATTGTCAATTATATTAATCACAGTATTACTTTGTTGAGTACATTTTTGGTAATATCATAAGAGATGAAAGGCAATGTTAAGCATTGTGCAGAGACAAAAATAGTTACTACAAGACAAATTTAATTTGGTCATCCTTGCTGATACACACACACACACATAAAGATTCTATCATGGTTCACATTGATCAAATTTCACTTAAGGTTTTGGTTGACCTGGGGCTATTGTAGAAGACAGCTCAAAGTGCTGTGCTGTGGAATTAAACTCAGAACCACATGGTTACAAAGAGACAGAGACCTTCTTAAAAATGCACCATGCTTCCACATGAAAATGAAATAAGTTGTTGTATACAAGGGATCAGATAAGAAATAAAGTTTCAATGTTCAGAATATTTTAAAGATAAATTATACAAATATAGCTTTTCAGTTTTAATCTTACTTAAATTTATGACTTAACTCTTTTGCTTGTCCAAAGCATCTTCATAAATTTGTCCTAAATGTCCTTGCTTGTTATCAGATTTTTAATTTCATATTTTCTGAGTAATATAAAGCTCTCCTTTCATAAGTTCCAAGTTACTTTGGTAGTTCAAAAAAAATTTTGAAATGTGTGTGTATAAGATACATGAACACCAAGGAAATATGTCTTGTGTATCACATATGATATACAGGACTAGCAAAGTGTTAACATTTAAAAATTTACATTGATCAATTTGGCTTACCTTTCCAATTGTAATAATCTACTAAAAGATGGTAGAAATATGTTAGTAGACATTGTAATGCTGGACTAAATACTTGCTTTAAAGAATGTATTTTTGTACTTCCATCTTTTGAGACCAAATTCTGCTGGAATGAAGTTTTCATTTCACCCCTTTGTAATCAAAGTGCCACTAATATTTGGAACCATTGACTAGATAACATCTTCCCTAGTCACTGTTCCACAAAGTTTTGATTAGTAGTATGTAAATTTATATGATTGCTTTTCAAAGGAATGTTTACCGTGTAGTTAGAAGTTTGAATAAAAGTTAGCATTTTTTTAAAGATATTTTATGAAACATTTTATTTTGTAGTATGAAAATCAAGTCAGCATCCTTGGGTCCTGGACTGATAAAAGCCCAACCATGACTAGACCAAAATTTTCAGATATTCAAGGAAAAGTAAGTTATTTTAGTTGTTGTTGTTGTTGTTCGGCTCCCAAGTAACCCTGGATTGAGAAGACCTATTAAAAGGCTGTTTCAATCACTGTCTTATCTGTTATCAATCCATCATTTTTCTACACAGCATATCCAGGCTACATGATCCAATGTCTTTCCTTTATTTTTAAATGATAGTGTGATTTGTGAAGTGAGAATGATTCTGCTGCTATTTCTTGATGGTTGAGTGACCAAGTACAAACTCTCTCATTGGGTCATGCATAGGCACATTAATGTTGATTTCAAATTTTGGCAAAAGGCCAACAATTCCAGGGGAGTGGGTAAGTTGATTATATATTAACCCCAGTACTCAACTGGTACTTATTGTATCAACCCTGAAAGGATGAAAGACAAACTCAGAACATAAAAATGGACAAAATGTTGCTAAGCATTTTGCCCAGTGTAATAATGATTCTGTCTGCTAACAATCACATTAATATTAAGTTTTGAAGACTAAAATTTCTGCCTGAACAATTACATTTAGATCCAAGATTTCCCTCAGTCAGATTTATTTCAGAATATTTACAATATTTACTGTTTGCAAACAAAACAAAATTGAAATTTTCAATTGATTTGATTTGGTTTAAATTCAATATAACACAGCTGAAATAAATTGTGATAAATGTTTTGTTTTTTTTATTTAAAAAAAATTCTTGATATCCTATATAAAAAAATGTACTTTTAATATCCTTTTAAAAATTACAGATACATAGCTCTTCAACTATATGTTTATGGAACCCCTGAAGAACTCTTTGGGATCATTAGTTAGCTTTAATGTGAATATTAAATCACTACATGAATAGCATATAAGTTTATGGTGATTTGCATTCTTAGGGGATTTGGCCAGCAGTTAAGTATAGAGAAACCCATAGAATTTAGTGTGTTGTTCTGAGACACTGCAACACATGACAGATTTTTAATTTAAGACCTGTGACGTGGTAGCCAGTGTCTTATGTATAATGCTGTTTCACTTGATATCAAGTTTATTTTATGCCATTGTTATGATTATAGTGTTATCAATAGACTGTCTAGCATTTAAAGATAAATAGCAAAACTTTGGGGAAAAACTGAAGTAAATTTTATCATCCAAATTCTTTAAGGCATTTCTAATTAGAAATATATGGTCTATTTTGGTTTAGTTAAATCTGAAGAAGGAATATTTCACCCCCCCAAACGGATGGCAATGGGATGGTGACTGGTACATTAGCCAGGAACTCAGGTAAGTAACTTTTTTTACTTTAATTTTACATGAATGAGAATTCAGGTTTTCACATTTCTTCAATTTATCTTTGATTAAATACTGGAAATTCATTCTAACTTTGAATATAGTTTTTTTCTTCTCATATACAATGCAGCATTATAGTAATAGTTGCTAAGGCAGATTGTATCAGCTTTGATAGTGGTTTACCATTCCCCTGACTACCATCAAGATACTCAGTTTTTTTAATTTCTCAGAGCTGCATCAAAGAAAACAGTCTCCTATGTTTTCATTACTGGTGATTTCAACTACTCAGAGATTGATTGAGAAATCTTTCACTGACTGCAAAGTGCAAATAATTTCCTTGATTTAGTGCTAGGTTTGAACTGATCCCAAGTAATTACCTCCATCATGAGAAGTAACAACACTTTGGATCCGCTATTTACCACACCTCCTGAAACTCTGATTGGCACCACTCTTATTGACAGAAAGAAAAACTGCCACCACTACCAGCCAACTACTTGCTTTGATTGGAACACTCACTGTACTGAATTACAGGGCCTGAACTGAACTGAATTGAATTTTACTACTCTAGAGATGTCAATACCCTCCTTCAACACATCATCAATTCAATATGAAATGCTTTATTACATTGGAATCTACAAAAGCACAATTTGGGAGAGTGCAACAGTTTACCTTACCAGGACAGAAGATACTGAACATGAATACAGATTACTTTGCATAGAGGATAATAGAAGACACAACAGAGTAACCAAACATATCAAGTAAATGATTGGAAAGATATTACTTAAATTTAAACCCTATGTAGCAACCAACCTGGATAACAAAGTATTCTGGAAATATGTTTACTTGAAACAGAGGCCTCACTCTGTTGTTGGGCCCCTCTGCATTTCCCCACACAAGTCAGATTAGTGATGTTCCCAAAAAGTGTACTATGACTATTGCCAAATACAATGTTGGCATTTTTACTGTAAAATTCTTCACTACTCCTGGCACCAAATTCCATAACATCTGTTGAATTTACCCCTGCAGTGCCTCAACACCACCTCAAGTACATGCACATCTGTCTCCTCTGATCTTAATGGTGTTACTTGTCTGCTTCTCAAACATGATGACCTCTTTCTACTGCACCTACTTTCACTCATCTCCCAATTCTGACTTAATAACATCAGCTAAATCACATATGGCAGTTCATGGGTGGATGTCACCTGTCTGAAATTTGTCAAAGCTTTTAATTTTGTGCCACATAAATGACTTGTAGCAAAGCTCTTTGCAATAGGTATGACAGCTAATTCTTTATAATTGGTTGAAATTTTTCATTCTCATTCATAAAGAGGTAGTTACACTACTAGGATGACATTTTGAACCCTATCTGATGACATCTGCAGTCCAACAGAATCAGTCCTTGGTCCTCTGTTTCTGGTTGCTTATATAAATAAAGTAGTTACCTACTTGAAGTTAAAATATTTATTGTGTTAAAATATGCTGTATCTTGAGATTTAAAAAATGGCACTTATAAGCTATAGATCTTTCTTGCAATGTGACCTGGACACATCACATTGACAAAGATTGCTGACTGAAAGTGCACTACTATGCATTTATGGAGTTAAAAAAATAAAAAAAATAAATAAAAAACACAGAATTTACCTCCTCCCTTTACAAACCCAACCTTAAAAAGTCTGCTGGTGAACATGGCCTAGACACTATTGTCAACATTGATCTACATAGTTTGTATCCTTATATTTTAGTCTCACATTTTTTTTTCTCCTCAATTATACAGCCTCATGTTTGATAAAGATGCTGGTCACCGCAACTATCTAGAAGAGGTTTATGAAAACCAATACAGACTTCCTCGGGGTACTTGGGGACCAATGAAACAAGCATGGAGTGATGTGGTAATATATCGTTTTTTATTACTTAAACTGTCACTGAGATTCAAGGAATATGTTGTTTAAATTTGGCTAAAATTGGTATTTGACTAGCTAGTGCTCATTTCAATCAGAAAAAAATTAAAAGATTTAAAGTGAGATACATTAGTGGATTATGATGAAGGAAAAAGAATGAAATGTTTAATGCAAAGTCCTTTGTCAAAATAGAATTTTAAGACAAGTTTTCTTTTACCAGACTACTGGCATTTTAGACTCCATTTTTCTTGATGCATTATTTCAATCATTTATCATTAATTAGTTAGACTCTTTTTATTATCTTCCTATCTTTAAATAATGCAACTTTTATTAATATTCATCAAAGGTGATGTTGCATACTTTTTCTTTTACCTTCCTAATGAAGAAAACTGTCCAGAGAATTACATTTTCCATAGTGTACCAACTTTTGAGATTTTTAATAATGTAACCCAAGTCAGCATGAAAACATTGACATATACAAGTGAGATTCTGAAAACAAATACATGCTTCCTTGTTTGAGGTTCTATTTAACAGAATATAGACTTCATTTTAAACAACTATAGCAACTGAAAAGCTATTATTCATAAATTTGCTCTCAGAATGTATAGTTGTCTTGTTAAAATGATTCACGTCATCTGAATGTGATCCCCTTTTTCAGAAAGGAGATGTTATGCCATCTAAAGATGAAACCAAACTCCCAGAAGGATGGAAATGGGATGACGACTGGAAAATTGATTTAAGCAGAGCTGTAGATGAAGAGGGTAAGAAATTATTTCATTGCAATTATTTTTTTAATCTTTTAACTGAATAAAGTATTTATAACTATTGCATCAAATACAAAAATCATCTAGTTGTGAAGAAAAACCTAAAACATTATTTAATTTAGTATAGGACAATATGTTCAGGAAAGAGTTCTGTGCAATAAACCTGTCTTACACAAGTGAACTGATGATAGAATGATAGGTTCCAAAAATTCATTGATTTTAGTAGTTTATTGAACAATGGAAAAATTTACCTGTTTTCAATGTGTTGGAAAAATTAATCCAGAAAATAGTGTAAGTATGGCTTGTAGAGAACTAATTAAATTAAAAGATGGAGTTCCCTAAGTATTAACTTTACTTTCTACCTGTCCTTAAAAAAAGACAAAACATTAAAGGAAGAAACTTACCTAAGGGAACAAATTTAAGTAAGTTAAATATTTGGTTTGAATAATGGTTTTCTATTTAAAAACTGATCAATAGATTGTAGTTATTTTTAAAATAAAATACCTTTACATATGTGTCCTGACAAAAAGAAATCGCCTTAGTTTTTAAAGATGCTGTCTTATCCCATTATATAAAAAAAAAAACTTATAACGTTATATAATTTAAAATCAGACTATATGTGCAGGAAAGAGTATTGTGTGATAAACCTGTTTAACAGAAGCCAACTAACAATAGAATAAAATTTTAGAAGGTTCCAAAAATTCAGTGACAAGGAACGCCATCTTTTAGTTCAGTTAGTTCTCTGCAGGTCACACTAACTATTTTCTGGATGAATTTTTCCAATACATTGAACAGGTAAATTTTTCTAATTGCTCCAGCAATTTGTATGCAGAACTATTCTATCCTACTACAATAGTAGGTGCAGAGGACCATTAAGCTTAGCATATAATTAGGTTTCATTTGTCATAGCATTTTAGTGTGTGTAATGTGGCATTGTTGTGCAACTAATTAGATTATTCATAAGCTATATATCTATATCTATGTGTGTGTGTGTGTATATATAAATATATAAACTGAAATTTTTTTGATACCCAACAGTCCAAGACTGCCCATGGAGCTAGGATACAAACTTCCTATTTTAAATTGACCTAAATTAAAACCATCCATCAAAATTTCATGCTAATTTATGTTCCAAACTCCAGTTTCATAATAATAAAATTATTTTACTAAATTCCTCAATATTACCAAAATTAATTAAAATAAAGTTAATGTGTTTTAACAGGGATTTGGTAACAAAAGGATTAAGAGGTTGGGCTACTAATGACATGATCATAAATTCAAATCTTAAAATAAATGTAACCCTCCTGCCTTAGGAATATACTTCTATTTGTACCAGTTGATCTGCCTGAAAAATAGGCACTATTTTGTAATAAAGTGGTTAGGTACAGTAACAGCATCTAACTTCAAAATTATTCAGGTAGCAAATATTCTAATTCCTTATTAGTATGGGAAAAAATGTAAAAATATGCATGTATTGCTCGTTTAAATAAATAAAATTTTCCTTATTTATCATTTCATTTACCAGGCTTTGAATACTGTGTTGAGGCTACAATGGGAGGTTATGGTCCTGTTCAGAAAAACTATCATCTCTGCAGACGTCGTCGCTGGGTCAGATCAAGAAAATTAGTGGTTGATGAAAAGGCAAAGCAAAAAAAGGTATTTACTTGAAACTGTTTTCATATTTTACTAGAATAATATACCAGTCAAATACTGGGTTAGTTTAATTAACTATGCCCTCCTAAATACATGGTCTTCTGTCTATGCTAGAAATCAGTATCATAATCTGATATTAATAATTAATCTGAGATATGTTAAGTCAAATATTTTATTTGCATTGAAGAATAAATGTTTAATTTATTACATGTTCATATGTAAAACAAAACTTAAATACTGTATTTTTTAAAAATTCAAAATATAAGGTACTTTGGGTGTTAGGTACAGAACAGACTTGGAGAAATTATGGAAGTTTGCCAGAACCCAAAAAGCCTTGAAATATCAATCAGAAATTGAGGTTTACTTAGAGATTCTTATTCCTGGATATGGTTTATGTATTGCCTGATGATTCCATAATGTGATCATAAATGGGAGACAGAGCTTGAACGTGGGTGGACAATTGTAATAGAAATAAGTTGAAGACTGGCACTTCTATAACCACAAATGAATCTACAATTGCAACATTTAAATTTAATTTTCCTAAACAATGTTTTTTTTTCATTATTTTAAATAGGAGTAGTCGTATGTATGTAGTATGTTGTTTTTTTGGGGTTTTTTTGAAACCTTGTTTTTTTCTTTCTTTTTACCTTTAAACTATCTATTATTTTCAGGAAAAACTTGAAAAACAAGCAGCTGAAGGTTGGGAATATGCCCCATTGTTCAGCATGAAGTTCCATGCCAAGGAACGTAAGATGGATCTTGTCAGACGCAGAAGATGGCATAGAAAAATGATATCAAAAGGAATTGGTGGAGCATGTTTCTTTAGAGTAGCTGAGGTAAAGACATTTTTTATTGTTTCAGTTCTTTTTTCAATTGTAAGTAAAGGGCTAAGATGTATTTGTATCAGTTTAATATAATGTTGATGAAAATGAACTTTCTCAAAACTTATTATAATGGTTTGAGTATGACCTGTTGTGAGTGCAATAAGAATGTTTACCATAGTAACTTTGGTAAATGACGAAGGTATTGGAACAGTTGAGGTGAGTTAGTTGTTTATTACCAGGAAGATCACTGTAAGTGAATAACAGTGTAACAATTTTTTTTTTTTGTCTTTGGTTAGTAAGTGTTATTTCTTATTTGCTTCAAAGAAATCAAAGGAAATGACTACTATTCCCTTAAAACTTTGCTCTTGTGACTTCGACATCAATGTTTTGAAACTGACCTATTTTCCATTACATTTCGGACAGATTCAGTTGCTGAAGCAGAAATATCATTATATCAAATATTCTGCTCATTACCACAGATATGCTTGTCAGTTACTTGATTTTAACCACTTGAGTGTGTTCCTTAGTGGCTGACAATATGTACATCTTTGAGCAGGAGTAGTAGATTGAGAGGGATTCTTTGGAGTTTGAATAAATGTAATAAAAGCAAAGTTTGAAAGAATTTTTAGTCATTTTTCATACTCTCTAAGGGTAAGCAAATAGGAAATAACCCAAGGTCAAAAATTGTGTCACACAGTGTAATTGAAGTACCATGAATGGTTGTGACACTAATTTGAAGAAAGTTTAAATAAATATACACTAAGTAAAACAGTTTAATCTTAATGAAGAGTTTAAGTTGCATACTAAGTGAAGGTACTGACAGTATTCTTATTAAAATCTTCCTTCAGCAATGTGTCCTTACTCTGAATAAAAGCATATTACTTTACTTACATTAAGGAACTAAGCTGAAAAATAAATCTTTCTTCTATCACTTAGTTCAATATTTAATCTTAATTTTCAGTGTTTCTCATATAGCTTCATATTACCAAAGCTAATTTTAACCTGTGTAAAGTAGTTGAAAAATAAGATTTGGTGTTTAAAGGTCATGAAATTAAACTTTGCTACAATGATTTTATTTGAAATGTAAGGTATGCCTTTCATAAATAAACTTACAATTTTTCGTTCACTGTGAAAATTAAACATCACAGCTTTTTATCTATATGGGAAGAAAAAGTAGAATTAATTTGACTAGTTTCTAATATTGTTAGTTCTTCATTAGTAAAATGTCAAAGAGAGATTTGTATACACTATAATGAATACAAATGAGAAATGTTTCACTGGTTAGTGTAATTTGGATTACAATGCATGTTTTATCATGAATTAATTTATAATGCACTATGCAACAATTTTGGATAATTTGTAATGTAGGGTAGACTGTTTTCTATGAACATGCAATTTCAGTCTGTGCAGCAAATAAACAAAATGGTTATGCCACACACTCTCCCTCCCTCTTTTTCTCTCTTTCTCTCTCTCTCAATTTGTACAAATTATATTTTTATTTTTTTTCCTTTGTGTTATAGGATGACTCTGACAAAGAAGTTGGTATGATATCACCACGAATGTTTCTTACATTTGGGGGTAAATATTTTTAATAGTTTTCTTTTTTTTTTCTTTTACAACTATCTAATTGCTGTTAAGTCCATGTATAATATACTACTATATGTAACACTCGCCTCAGATTTGGTCCTTAATTGGTCTTAGTAGGTAGGAAAAAAATTTTACAGTCTGTGGCATTAGGCTGAAAAAATGCAGCTAAGCACTAGACAAATTTCATCTTCTGTTACTCAAAGTTCAAATGCTGTTGAAGTCAGCTTTGCCTTTCATCTATACAGGGTCAAGGAAATAAATACTAGCCAAGCACTGAGATCAATGTAATTGACAGACACCTTCCCAGAAAGGATTATATATTGAGGTTAATTTGATCTGTCCACAACTTTTATGATATTTAAAGCCATTTAATAAACTTGGTTTGGGAATAATTTGCATTTCATATTTCTTGGTTTGGGAATACTTTGCGTTTCATATTTCTAAAACTAATGTGCCATGGTGTCATAAAATATTAATTTCTTAAAGTATTTCCTATACATATATTTAATTACACATTTCATGAGCCACAAAAAAAATCAAAGGATTTGTATTTAAATCAAGCTTTTGATAACTTTAACCAAAGGATAAACAGCTCTAAAGTGCAATAAAAAAGTTTAGACCCTATTTTCTACGGGTGGTTTATAACTGGTATTTAAGCTTTAATGCAGAAGTCCCAGGACTTTAAACAAACAACCCCTACTTATATATATATTGCCTATTGTACATAAATTATGAATTTAAAGGATCTATATATTCTTCACAAAAGTTGTATTTTATTCAAAATACTGGAAAGATGTATTTTTATTATCATTGATTGTTAAAATAAATATTTTGTAATTAAAAAATGTATATTTAAAATGAATTCTTGATATTTTTGTTTCCAGAACCTCAAATTTATCAGCTTCGAGCTTACTTGTACCAAGCTAGAGATCTTGCAGCTGCTGATGATTCTGGTCTTTCAGGTACTGCCTTCATCTTGACAAATATAAATTAATATGTCATTGTACTATTTTCAGATCGACTACCCCAATTTAACTAATAAAAAAGGAATTTTCTTGACTCTGATTTAAAGCTTATATGTTAATCATACTATTAGTGTACTTAACTCTAACCATTATAAGTAAAGTTGATTTCTTCCAACAAAAATTTAAATAAAATTTTCCACTTTATTCCTTTGGCAACATTAAATACCCAGCAAATCAGTCATCATCATTTATCATCTGTCTTCCATGCTGGCATGAATTGGACAGTTTGATAGTAATTGGCAAGTCAAAAAACTATGCCAAGCCCTACTATCTGCTTGGGTTTAATTTTTGTTGTGGTATGCCCTTCCTAATATGTGTAAGAATCTGCTGTGTTTGTATTAGCATAGTTTGATGTCAGATTGTAGCCCCTGCAGCCAATCCATTCTAGCCTGGAAAGGTAGACAATGAAATAAGTACAACAGTCGACAGATCTTAACTATGAAAGTTTTTTTTTTCTTTTCTTTCAGATCCTTTTGCAAGAGTATCATTCCTTAAACAAAGTATGGTCACTGAACCATTTAAGAAATCACTTTGTCCAACCTGGGACCAGACCTTGATCTTTGAGCAATTAGAAATCTATGGTAATCCTCAGAATCTAGAAATGCAACCTCCAGATATCTTTATGGAGATTTTTGACCATGACATGTTTGTAAGTACTTAAATTTTTGCTTGCAAGATCATTTTGACTTCACACCTTTATCAGAATGAATGAATCATACATTTCCATTTTTCAAAAGTATTTTGGGAATTAGTGAAAATTTTCTACTTTATATTATATACTACTATATCATTTGGCTTGTTTGGTACCCAGCTATTTAATATATAACTATTGTTTAATATCAAGAACTAAAACAAAAGCACTACTTCTTACCAGATTTTCCTTTAAAATAATATTTCTTAATTTTTAGAGACAGTATAAAGTCAGATTTCTAAATGTCTTGCAGTTATACTTTGCAATTTTTTAAGAAGATAATGGGAAAGTATTTCATTATTGATCATAGTTTGGCAAAGTTGATATAATTTTTATTATAAAAACATATTTAATAGATTTCTGACTTTAATGATTCAAGTCCATTTAAATTTCCAAAAATAAATCAAATGGAAATTGTAGTTGTGAGCCCCGTGCCGGTAACATGTAAAAAGCACCATCCAACTGTGGCTAATGCCAAGTCAAGTACATCAACATCAGCAATATCAAAATCAAATCAAATGGAAATTGTAGTAAGCCCCATGCCAGTAGCACGTAAAAAGCACCATCTGAACGTGGTCGATGCCAGTGCCGCCTTGACTGGCTTCCATGCCGGTAGCACGTAAAAAGCACCATCCGATCATGGTCGATTCCAGCTCCCCTAGCCCCTTGTGCCAGTGGCACATAAAAAGCACCCACTACACCTCGGAGTGGTTGGCATTAAGAAGGGCATCTAGCTGTAGAAACACTGCCAGATCAGATTGGGGCCTGGTGCAGCCTCCTGGTTTCCCAGACCCCTGTCAAACCATCCAACCCATGCCAGCATGGAAAACGGATGTTAAATGATGATGATGATGATTAATGACTTGAGATAATTTTACTGTTTTTCTATTACTACTACTACTACTACAAATGTTTAATCTCCTGCAGCTTGATTCTTGAGCAGGCTTGCACAGCTCTGAAAATGAAATGAGGTATGCTTTAAGAAAAATTGCTCTACACTACAGATTTCAAATAAAGTAGACAAATATTTAAAATTTATTATAAATCTTGAATAGTGGGCAGAGAATTTAATTTCAGGTTTTGAAGTTTTAATATCAAATTTTTAAATATATATCAAACTTCCATGCTGCTCAAGACAAATTTTGTAAATAAAACACAAGCGATGTTTAGTTTTATATATATTTTGGTGAGTGGTATGCATGTCATTCTGAGGTGCCTCATGGATCAAATGTTATACAGACTTGTTGAGGTTATTTTACTTTTGGTGACAAATCTTGCTATTCAGTGTCATTTATCCTATTGCATTCGCAGAACATCATTCACTAAGAAGCCAGTATGTTCCCCACTTTTTTTATATACTAATTAAAACTTGTTAAATATATGATTTTTGACATTGCTTTATGTAAATGATTGTTGGTATCTCTAAAATTTGTTTTTCTGTAGGGCAAACCTGAATTTCTTGGCCGATCTAAAGCTAGCCCAATGGTAAAGCTTGATCCTGCTGATGCTCGAAACCCAGTTTTACAATGGTACCCTGTTTATAAGAATGAGGTTGCAAAAGGAGAAATTCTAGCTGCCTTTGAATTGTTCTTGGTAAGTATATATATATATATTTGATTAGAGGTTGTGTTAATCTCATGAATGTATGGTTTCATTAAAGTAAATACTAGTTCAATACCTAGTATTTTGGGGTAATTAATTTCTTTAAAATAATAGGTATATATAAAAACATATAGTTTATAGTCATACAAAAGAAGAAAAAGAAAACAGATTTGAAGTTAATAATTGTTTATTATTTACAACAAATTAATCATCATTCCTTACAGCTGTTTCAATTAACGCTCAGTAAATATTAAAGTTATATGATTTGAGCATATCTTCAGAAGAATCAATCTGCAAACCCCTCACCTGAACATATAACAATAGAAATCATAAACAGTATCATTCAGTCTGCTATAGTGAATAAATAACACATATAAAACATCCAAGGGTATATTTTTTCCCTCTGAAGATATTATGCTCAGGTCATATAAATTTAATATTTACTCAATATTTACTGAACATTAATTGAAACAACTGTAAGGGATGGTAATTAATTTGCTGTTAATAATAAACAATTATTAACTTACCAATCTCAATTATCTTTTTCTTCTGTTTTATATATATATATATTATATATATATATATATATATATACACACATACACACACATGTTTTGGTTGACTTGTAAAACTAAAGTGTTCAAAATGGTTCTTTTTATATTGTCAACATTAGTGTAGTACATTTGTATTGTACATAACATGAATTAAATTTGCTTTTATTCAGGTGTTATTTTTTTAGTCATTTTGAATTAGATTCATTTTTTCAGATATTTGAAATTAACTAATTTATATGCAAAGTTCAATGGTTTTATGTTCATGTGTTTCCTGAAGGAATTAGTAATGGGAAATGAAATAGTATAACTCTTACTATTGCTACTTTTAATGATTTCTTTTCCAAGACTCATTTTTTAGGAATAAGAATTAATTTTCTCAATCTCTTACATATATGTCAGTATTACATATTGGTTATTATTCACCAAAATCTTTCCACCACATTATTAACTCTTAAACACAGCTATAATTATAATTTTTCAGTTAGAAGTAAAGTTGTAGGTCTTCAATTAATTTTTTTGCTTTCTATAGTAAAGCATTCTCTCAAACAGTTTAAATAAAATTGTTCTGGCTAATAAATTAACTTCAACTTTTGATTTGAATACCAGAATTCTAGTATTTCAGCAGTTTTATTAGCCTATATCTCTGTAATGATTCACTTAAAAAGGTATGAATCCACTGAGCTTTTAAAAAAAGAAATAAGTTGTTTTACTCCCAGGCATTTGAATTGCAAGCAAAGCAGTTCCAGATGAATGATTGTAAGGAGTCGTGATGTTAGTTATACAAGTGTACAAAATATTAGTATCTTGAAGTTACTATGGATACATTAATGGAATTGGATTGAACCAGCGAAATTGTAATTGCTTCAAAACTAACTTTCTTTTCATATTTCAGATAACACCTGGTAAAGATCTTCCATTCCTACCACCAAAACGTGGAGAATTATACCAAGTTCCCAATGGTATTAGACCAGTTCTACAAAGAACTGGAATTGAGGTAAATCTATTTTCTTACTATAATGTGATATCTTACAGTTTATTTATCATGAAGTATTTACATTGTTTTGTAATCTTTTAAACAGCAATAATTATATTAAAATTTAACTTTAGTTGCATTTCACTGAATAAAATCAGTTTTTTCTACTGGATAAAATCATTTTTTTTGTACTGAATAAAATCAATTATTTCCAACATTTTGAAATATATTTACATCAAATTCATGTTCTTGTGTTGTACACCAAACTGATATTGATCTCTTTATTGATGCAAGACACATGTCTATGTACTAGCTTCTCCCTTTGTCTGTGTACCTCTCTCTTCCATACTATATTTTAAAACTTGATAAGAGATGTGAATATGAATAGCTTTCAGCATTTTATTTTGTGCTTTGCAAGGGTTCAGTCAAGTAAAAAACTTACTCACCATTGGAAGAAGAGTGATAAACTATGGTCTCATACTGTCTGTAATGGAAAGAAGATTTATTTAATAAAAATGTGCAGTGTGTGTGTTGAGCACACAAACTGCAAGTTATACTACTCCCTATGTTTTATAGGTTTTGTTGTGGCACTAAGATTTGAGTAAGCAATGAATTAAGCTACATACTATTTGGCTGAAATTAGTATTTGCTGTAGTTCAATAGCTAGAGTATCACCAGGATAGGATAGGATACTGGTATTTTGTACACCGCTGTAGAATGAATAACCAATGCAGTAAATATGAATAATATTTTACCCAATCATCATTATCATATAACGTCTGTTTTTTATGCTGGCAAGCATTGGATAGCTTGACAAGAGCTTGCAATTCAGCGGACTGTGCCTATATTATCTAAAAGCTTGTTGACTGCAAATGGAAAATTTGGTCAGCAAATGAAGCTTAAATTTTTAATTAATGTCCACGGGGTATTTGAGCTACGATGCAGAAAACTCTTTTGCAGCAACTGTTGAGTTTTAAAACCTGTAGGTTTTGGTGATACTGATTTTTCTCTAATTTAATATCTATATCAGTGATTTCTGATCCTTTATCAATGCTAATAAACCCAAAGTCATATATTTTAATCTGTAACTCATCCAGGTTATACAGTCTGATTTGTTTGATATCAGAAATCTTTCATCTGATCAATGTTCCAATTCTATTTTTGGTTTGTCTTGTTCAGCTGATTTGCTTAGAAACTCTTGTGTATTATTGGTAGAATTATTGTAAATTTGTAGTGCTTTCTGAAATTCTTTGGTCCCTAACATAATGTTATCTTGCTCATATAAAAGTAATACAGCAGCTAAAATGTTTTACTCAACAATTTCTATTTTAACTGTTGTGTTACTTTGTATAAGCAAGTGAGCAGTTAAGTTTTGTGCTTGCAATTTTGTTGTCTTCCTAGGTCTTTCATTTGCAAGGGAACTGTCTCCATTATTTGTGTTTTGAGTAATATTTATGAGTCCCATTGTTTTGAACTTTATCAATGGAAACAATGTTGATGTAATTATACTGACTTAAAATATCTTTTCACTCTAAGAACAATGATGGTGCATCGTAGAATTAATGAGATTATCTTATTCATAAGTTTTTCAATTAAAAAATTATTTAATATGTTTCTGTTTTGTTTTCAGTTTTTGGTATGGGGTGTGCGCAACATGAAGAGATTCCAGCTGTTAGAAGTAAATTCCCCTAGTATTGAATTTGAAATTGGTGGAAACACTGTTAGCTCAACTGTCATCAAAAATACCAAGAAGAATCCCAATTTCATTGAGCCTTCACTTTTCCTTTCTGTGGTATGTAGTGTTTGAACAGTTCTGTTTGCACTTTAAATCACTCATTGTAAATGTGAATCATTTTCTCCCCTAAACAATGTAACAGTAATCAGACATTAGAAATAAAACTATTTATTCTTCTGATATGCATTGTATCAGACCAAATGCAACAATGATTGACTCTTCTAAATAAGAACTAAAAATATTGACTTGTATTTTAACTTCCATACATGCGAAATTAAAATAATGTAAAGACCAGGTACTTAGATATTTCCCATCGAATGTTACACAAGTCCATACCTGCATTCAAGATTGAAGCAGATCTCTTTATATAAAATTACTTGTCATTTATAACCAACACAGTGTATAGATAGATGTAAACACCATGTTGTTATACACAATATATTTCATCAGTGACTGAGTACCTTTATATATATTAAAGATATTAACTCAGGTGCAGATGAAATCTCAATACAGGATTGAAACTAGTCTGTCTAATAGTATATATTTTTATCATCCATGAAAGTATTGGTTTAAAGGCTAGGTAATTACATCTGTCAGTGTTGGCAAAAAATCTATAGCTATATATTATTGTACAATATAGTAGTGAAACAGAACATTGTTAATAAACCAGTAATTTATTAAAATATTAACCAGTCATCAATGACTATCAGAAAAATCAAGTTTACATACTTTAGCTAGATAAACAAAGGCATTTATAAATACAATGCCTAGAGGCATGACAAAATTTCTACATTGAGTAATGAATTTCCTTCCCAGGAATCCAACAACATTTAGTGTTTAACTAAATGATGTCATCTTAAGAAGAAATCTAAGTCTTTTTCCCAGTTGTTCTATTCTTTTACTATCCATTTTAACATTGTATTACTCTTTCTGTTTCTTGTAGATGCTGCCAAAAGAAGAGCACTACATGCCTCCACTGAACATTCGTGTTAAAGACCATCGTCAGTTTGGTCGCAAACCAACAGTTGGCGTTTACACCATCAAAAGCTTAGAAAAATTCCGTCATGTTGAAATTGAACCACCTCCAGAACAATCTACTACAGGTAAGGACAACCTTTGACATTGTACTAAACTGCTTGAATTGTGTGTGTGTCTGTTTGGGATTTAGTCATTTCTTTTATTTGTTTAAGTCATTAAACTGCAACCAGGCTGGGGCACCACCTTGGAGAATTTTTAGTTGAATGCATCGTCCACCCCAGTACTTTTTTTTTTTTAAGCCTTGTACTTATTCTATCAGTCTCTTTTGCCAAATTGCTAAGTTACAGGGATATAAACACACTAACACTGGTTGTCAAGTGGTAGTGGGATGGACACGCCCATACACGACAGATTTCTTTCAGTTTCTGCATAACAAATCCACTCACAAGGCTTTGGCTGGCCCAAAGCTATCATAGAAGACACTTGCCCAAGGTGCCACACAGTGGGATTGATCCCCAGAACCATGTAGTTGGGAAGCAAGCTTTTCACTGCACATCCACTCTTTGTATATTCTCTTTTGCAATAGTTAACCTCAATTAAAAATGTCTAACTTTTTCATTTTCAGCTTAAGGAATGAATCAGCATTCATTGACTAATATATATTATACTTAATTTTCTGTTCTATTCTGTAAAGTTAATGATTTCATTCTTGGCAAATAGTAGTTTTATAACTGTAATAATTTGGTCCCTTAGTTCATAATAATTGTACCAATGCCATGTTAAAATGCACTTGTGCTGGTGTCAGGTTAAGTTGCATTTGTACCAGTGCCACATAAAATACATCTGTGCTAGTACCATGTATAAGCACTCATGCTGGTAGCACATAAAAGGTACCCAGTACACTCTGTAAAATGGTTGGTGTTAGGAAGGGTATGCAGCCAATAGAAACCATGCCAAAACAGACAATTGGAGCCTGGACAGTTCTCAGCTGGCAGCTCCTGTCAAACCATTCAACCCATGCCAGCATGGAAAACAGACATTAAACAATGATGATGATAAGTTTCATTCATGAAAAAAACTATATTCTTGTCCCTTGTTCACTAATACAAAAGAATGATAATAAAATTTTCTGGACAACATTGTTTATACAGTGGTGGCTTGTTGGTGCTTTTGGCTCAGATCATCTCTGATTGAATCAGCAGACTTATGACCCTTGTTTACAACTACATTATCTAATACATCTTTCTTTCTACCTCAGGTCTTACCCTTACTCTAAGGATAGGTCTTGGGGCAGATTTGGCTACTATTTATAGCAGATTGAGCAGTCATATAGAGACTCCTCTCATGTAAGCCTGTCTTATACAAGATATACTAGGTACCCCCTTAGAAGTAACAGGAAACACACAAAGTGATTTGTTTGATTTGCTAGGGGATTTAATAAAAGAAATAATTCATTCGGTTAGAAAATAGTTTTATTTTAATTATTGAACATATTACACCTAATGTAGATTGTGCATGAATAAAATGGAAATAGTGTGGCTGATTATTTAACTTCACTATTAGACTGCAGCTTATTTAGTAGTCTGGAAAATTTAGGAGGTATTTATGACAGAATTTGAATTCTTAAACATTGAAAGTAAACAGGGGACATCAAATATATTTACCTCTACTCTATTCTCTTTGACTATTTCCTTTAAACTGTATTTTCAGGAGAAACACCTGGCAATGGCCCACCTGCTGAAATGGCTATTGATATGCCAACTGATGAGATGCCACAAGGCAAAAAGGTAAAAATATTCACCATTCATTTCCTACTACTTTCTGCTTCAACACAAACTTTGCTACATATCACATATACTATGCTTTCCACCTGCACTTACAGTCACCATAAGGGAAAACTTAATTTAACCCTTTTGGTACCAATCTCTGGTTCTACAACACTTAACTTACTGTTTTAAAGTGATCCAAACTAATGCCTACCATTAAAATTTCATCAATTTATGTTGCAAATACCAACCTAATAATGTCAGTTATTTTACTAAATTGTTCATTATTTTTAAAATTGAAACAAAAGTGTTGTATCTCAACTGAAATATGATAACAAAAGGGTTAAAAATTAACCTGAAATTTAATTGGGTTTTTTTTAATTAGGTTACACATTATTTTTTACTTAACATATTTCTCCTAATCATCCTTCAGAAACTATTTCAAACTTTACATCGTAGTAGTATACAAAGATACAGTATGGTATTGATTTAGAAATATGATATACATGGCTAGAAAGTCTTTAGAAAATATTATACTTCAGGAACTATAAACTTCTATTTTTTTGTTCATTGGTTTATATGTAAATGACAGATAATCAGCTCTTAGTATTTGTGTGAGTGAACACTACTTTGAAAGCACAAGAAGATTAACTAGCAGAGCAGTAATGGCATATGGTCATCAAAATCTGTTTTTAATCTTTGAAATTCAAAACAATCTAACTTTACATTTAGTTTCAGTTTTGTGCCTTTATTATTTTAATCATCAAATATTTTAAATTCTTTCTTATATATATATATATATATATATATCTATATATATATATATATAATATATATATATATATATATATATATATATATATATAACTCATGCCAGCATGGTAAGCCAACATTGAGGACAACATCAGCAAACTTGTGAAATCCATTCAGTGTTTGAAAGGAAATTAGAATAACGACACTGATTTGATAAACTCCAGCTATAAAAACACATATACTAATGTAAAAACAAAATCTTCTTCATGGCTCACCTGTCCACCACAACAGAACTGATACTGGTGTTGGTGCCATGTAAAAAATACTTGTGCTGGTGCCACATTAAAAGCACCCAACACACTTTATGGAGTGGTTTGTATTAGGAAGGGCATCCAAGCATAGAAACCATACCAAATAGACAATAAAGCCTGGTGCGACCCCTGGCCTTACCAGCTTCAGTCAACCCATGCCAGCATGGAAAACATGTTAAATAATGATGATGATTATATATTTATAACATCAGTCTTAGAAACTGTGTGCTTGGGATTCCAATCTCTAATCTAGACATATTAAAATTTAGGCTAATATAATCTGCAAAAGAATTAATATTAAAATCTTAGATTTAGATTTTCAAGTTCTTTTTCACATTTGACATTACAGTTTAGCAACCATTTGCATTCGTCATAAGTATATTTGACTTGAACCAAATTTTCAAGTATTTGGACTCAGGAACTTGATAGTCTAGTTTTATTTTGTGCTACTTTAATGAATGTCTAAATAACATCTGATATACATTAATGGTGGTATTTTAATTTAGTTCTATATCAATTGCTTTGAGACTGAACTGAATTAAAATAGTTGCTTTGAATTATAACAAATCACAAAGATCACAACTAAATGCTCCAATAAGTCAAAACCAAATAAACTTCAATTTCCTTGAAAAAAATTAATTTATGTTTTAATTTTTAAGTCTATATTAATTTTTACAAAACCATAGAGTAATTTTCTACATAAATTCATCTCATGATGACTAATATAGCTTTGTAACATTCATCTGATTATTTCCTAAAATTTTAATTTTTTAACTTTCATATTTTATTTACTTGCATGTAATACTTTTTCCATCACACAAGCTTAATTTACACACAGCTTATCTAACTCCAAATGAACTAACCACTTCACTGATGTCCAAATACTCAAGTTCTTTTAATCATCAACATTAAATTATTGGTGATTATATATTTTCACACACCCCTTGATATTTTTGCTTATCTTTGTGTAATATAATTTGCTTTGTTGCTACTATGTGTTTTGTTTATGTATTTCCTGGACAGTCCAAACTGAGCAAGTTCGAACAAATTTTTGTCCAAGCAAAATCTGCCTTCCCCCACATCAAACTAAAGAATCGGGTAAAAGAAAATTTAATGGAAACAATAGAAATCTAAATTCTTTTTCTATCTTTCATGTTCATTGTTTGAGTTATTCTACTCTTGGTTTGGATTCAGGTTTTTACTTTACAGAAATCAGACACAACTAAATGTAACCTGTCTATATAATCTCTAGTTTTAATTCATGCTGCCATTCTGTTATAAGCTTTTATGAAACCTTACATGCATGTTAGTGATTGTGTCTAGGAAGACTTTTACACTGATTGGTTGTCCTAAATTACTTAGCAGAAAATAAGTACCATTTATGATGATAAGGTTACGAGTAGAGAGTATCAAGTTATTAAAACACTAGCTCTAGCAATACACAATTCTTCCAAATTGCCTTAAGGCTTTTTCATATCACAGTTTTATTTTTGATCAATCTTAATTTTTCCTGACAACTATCCCCTTTTCTTTCAACCAAACTTATCAGGACTAATCAACTGCTGTTAATATGCAGATCATGATCACTAAACCATAGGTGTATGGGTCCAATTTAGCAAAGATTTTGAAACTAATTCTGAAATATTCATCTTCTGATATATATATATTTCTTTAAAGTCATCAAAATTTATAGTTCTGTTACAATAATAAAATTTAAGACTGAAATGAACTGCCTTAAGCTCCTCTTTCTCATGTAACAAACTCTTTACTAAGCATCCTTAACCACATTACTTCTCTTGTCAGGCATTATGTTAATTTTTATCTCTTTATTTCAACAGACAGTAAGTTACTGCATTTAATCAGCTGTGAATAGTAAAAAAAAAAAAAAAATTCAAGTAGAGCTCATCCCTGATTATTCTAAAATATTACTTCTACACAGATGTTAGAATTTTAAGAAACTTGTACAAATTATATTACCAGTTTAACTGTTTGTATGATAGGCGAACTAGTCCAACACTAACACTGCACTGGGTTTCTATTTACAGCTGAGTATTATAAAGGCATTAGCAGCAAAATCGTATTTTCTTAAAATTACAGTGCTGCAAATATTATAATTTTCAAAATAAACATTTAATACATATAATCATTAATAAAAAATAATGACTATCAATTATAACCAAATAAGAGCATTCTGGTATAAAATCAAAAGATTATGGAGTATGTTGATTTCTAGGTTGTTTCTACACAAAAATTAAACATGTTTTAAGACAATAAATTCATATTTTTTCTGTAGCAGTATTAGAAAAATATTGAATCAGCCCCTAAATAATGTGGTTTTTGCAATTGCATGAACTAAAAGTCGGAGAGGGACAGGATAAACTAACTGCATCAACCTGCTGTAAAAGCAGGTAGTAATTTTACCTTGTTCTTATTCTTAGTGCATGTTTTGAAGAGTGCAGTTCGATTTTAACAGTTTTTTTTTATAAATCTATAATGGAAGTGACAAAAGAGCATATTTAGCATATTTTGCTTTATGAGTTCAACAACACAACAGAAAGTGCGAGGAATATTAATGCAGTATATGGGGATTGGACAGTAAGCATAAACCAGTGTCAATGATGGTTCCAGAAATTCTAAGCTGGAAACTACAGCTTAGAAGACGAGCCTTGTCCTGGAAGAGCTCAATGAGGATGTCCTGCAAACCCTAGTGGAACAAAATCACATTGTAATTGTTGAGGAAATAGCAGAGAAGCTTGGATTTGGTCATTCAACCATTCATCAGCTCCTGTCAGCAAATTGGGTCAGTTGGTTTCTCACAAACTTTCTGAGTATAATCATGCACAGAGAGTGAATGTGTGCTCTACTTTGCTGTCACATCACACAAATGAACTTTTTTGGACCGAATAGCGACTGGTCATGAGAAATTGGTTCTCAATAAAAGTGTCAAGTGCCTAAGATAGTGAGTAGAGAAAGGGGACACACCAGCGCCCTAGGCTAAAGAAGGTCTTCACCCACATAAAGTGTTGTTATCTGTTTAGTGGGATATGAAAGGTTTTGTCCACTTTGAACTTTTAAGCCCAAACCAAACAATAACAAAGGAGATCTGTGAGCTGCTAAAGTCAGTGTTAGAAGAAAAATTACCATCTTTGATTTCAAGACAAACGGTATTCTTCCATCAAGATAATGCTCAGCCACATACAGCTAGAATGACATTCCAAAGGCTAGAGCAGTTTGAATGGGAAACAATGCCCCACCCACCATATTCACTGGACGTTCCCCCATCAGATTATTATTTATTCCACAATCTTCAAAATCATTTGGACAGAAAAAATATGAATTCTGTAGATGAGGTCAGAACAGTACTGGAGGAGTATTTTTCATCACGGAAAAGTGAATTTTGGAAGAAGGGCCTTGCAAGTCTACCAGATAGATGGAAGAAGAAGAACTTTATTCTTTTTTTCCTTTTACTTGACTGTGACCATGCTAGAACACTGCCTTTAGTCGAACAAATCAACATCTGGACTTATTCTTTGTAAGCCTAGTACTTATTCTATTGGTCTCTTTTACCGAGCTGCTAAGTTACAGGGACATAAACACACCAACATCGGTTGTCAAAGCAATGGAGGGGAGACTAACACACACACACATACACATATATATATATATATATATATACACGACAGGCTTCTTTCAGTTTCCATCTACCAAATCCACTCACAAGGCTTTGGTCAGCCCAAAGCTATAGCAGAAGACACTTGCCCAAGGTGCCGTGCAGTGGGACTGAACCTGGAACCATGTGGTTGGGAAGCAAACTGCTTACCATACAGCCACTCTTGTGCCTATTTTGAAAGATAAAAGAAGTATAAAAAAAACTGCATTATTTATGGGATGACCCAATATTTTCACTTCTAACATTTCACATCAAGAACAAAAGAATATTTAAATAGTAGATTGATTTTTTTTTTTCTATAATTTTGGAAAGAAGGAAAAAATGTTAGTTTGGCCATATCTTTGGAAAATATAATTCAGCCACATTTAGCATGTCTAAACTCTTGGTCTTTGGATTTATTTTATTTTCATATTTTCCATTTTTAATTATCTTTTTCTTTTTTAGTTCGAAATGATTTTTCTTACTATTTGTGGCTCAATTTTGTTATTCCAAGGATTAAAATAGCAATAATAAACCTAAACATGTTTGATTCCATCTAGTTACAGATAAACTATATATATTATCTATTATTTCCATGATGTATGTAATTAAAAAATTTAAAGTGATGGTCTAATGTTAAACATTGTCTTTTTGAACATGTTTCAAAGTTATTTAAAAAAATTTTTTAATCTCCAAAACGTGGTCTGATTTCTTGTAAATATCTATGTCCATTGTTGTAACATTTCTTATTCTTTGTGAGCACTGTATTTTGTTTTTTTCTTTTGTGTGTATATTTTTTTTAATGCAACAAATATTGTTATGTTTTGTCATATGCTCAATCTTGCATCATGCCATTGTGTGTATCACCATTCTGTTCACTCCTGTTATTTTATTTACAGTTTTTTTTTTTGATTTTTCTCTTTGTACATCTGTCATCAACTGGCTTACCACTTTTACTTCCATTCTTTCAAACTTTTCTCTGTGAATTAAATATTTTGCATTCCAGTTCTTTTTTCCCTCCCTCTTTATAAAATTTTCATATTCCAATATATAATGCAGATAGTACCTTATATATGGATTGACTTAACAATAGCTGTTGAATTCTTGCAATAAAATGGTTATATAAAGTTTAATTCTAGCAGATGAAATATAATAAACCCAACCTGCAATGATCTATGTTCTCTGCCTCTGATGAAAAAAAGAAAGTCAATATTATTATTTTTGTTTTACTAGAAATTTTAAGGAAAATGGAAATCAAAAGATCCAAAATGGAACTTAGATTGTTTCTGTATTTAGATTCCAGATCTTACCTGTTATAAAATAGGTTTATAAGATATAAATGTCACATAAACAAATTCATCATCAACAAAGTTTAGCTTGAGCTATTTAGTCAAGCTTAAACAAGTTAAAAGAATAAACATTGACTTCTGCAAAACGTTGCCCAAAACTGACAATATAGACACACCTTATGGATGTAAAGTCCACATATTTCTGGGTGGTCTTAGATGCAATTACAAAGTGCATTGCCTTGCATACACTGCACAAAATTAAATGGGAAAACCATTGTTGAAATCACAATCTAACAAAGAATTGAACCTGGATGTACAATTTCAGAAGTTATCATGCTAATGTAGATATCCATAAAACTTTTCATGTGCAATAATTTATCAGAAAACTCAGCATATCCACTACTAGTACTTTCTCACATTTAACTTCCTAAATCCTTTAATTTTGGGAGTTAAAAAGTATGCAATATTTAGGAATTATGTTCAGGGAATCTCTGTGAAAGAATAAATATATCAGTTTTCTGAAAATGTATTATTCTGATTTGTGGTCACATGGAAAGTTACTCTGAATATATTCAACCAGTTTGTTGTTTTTGGAATAGCTAACTTTTGTAACTCATATGTCTGCTTTTTTTATCCATTTATTACCAATAAGTTTGCTTTTCCTAGATATAACAGAAGGTCATACACCTACAACTATTTTTCCAGCACCATCTTGGATGTTTGTCTTTCTCTCTGATAAATTCATTGGTTGTTATATATTTTTTGTCTTTCTAAGTGTTTATCAAAAACCATTAAGTTCACCTTTCATCTGTTTATTTTGTGGTCTAATATTGTTTATTCAGCTTTCGTTTTACTTTAGTTCACAACTGTTCAAAAATTATATTTACAATTAGAAATTTGTACAAAGCATCATTTCTTTAAGATTCTCTCTCCTCAGTTATCTTGTTTCAAAAACAAAGAATAGCAAGGCATTTTTTTCTTTCTTGCATGAATAATGAATTTCCATTATCAGAAAATTTAAGCAGCCTTTCAGAATAATATTTATCTAAAACAATACCATTTTTGATACCCAGATAACACCTGATGTGATTTTTAGACAATTTCCTACATCTTCAGCTCTAGGAATTGTCAATCCTTTGCCTGGTATACAAGAAGCTGTAAGTCAGCATGCTTTTAAAGAGGGAGATCCTTATATTTGGATTCAGATATCATCAATTTTTTTGAGAATGAAATTAAATATATTAAACCATTTGATAATTTAAAGAAGGATGCTTTTTGTAATTGAATGGCTAACTTCTGGAAATTTTAGTGTTGGCATTTGGATTTTAAAAAATATCCTTTCTGAAAATATCATTTTACATTTGAACATTGTTTTTTGTTTTTTTTTTAAAGAGTGAAGGCAGTGAAGCAGGTGGTGTTTTTAACAAGGTTATGTCATTCCCACAGATGGATTTACCCTCATTTTCTTTTAAGTCGGATAAAGAAGAAGAGGTTTGTTTCAATCATGATTCTCAGTGGATATGGAGCTTCTCATTCACTTAAATGTGGTGGAACTTCTTTAACTGGCTATTTCAATACACAAACCAAGAAACCACTTTTCACATATTTCGGTGTGGTTATACTTCCAGTACATGTACAATCAAGTTTACATGTCAGGAATATCTATTTCAAAAATTACTTTTACTCCAACTTCCTTCAATGCAGTGAATTCTGTTTCCAACACTGACATTTTATATCTCACTTCTTGAAAAAAATTAATACTGGATATTATTTTTATTTCCTTTTTGCATGCTGTGAGATCAAGTCTATTTTTCTTTCTTATCTCTTCCATTATAAAATGTAATTATCAGAAAAATTACTTTATTCATGAGATTCTAGATATGGTTTTAAATTTTCTTTAATGCTTTTCAAGCAATAACAAAATTTAGAAAAATAACCTTTGATAACAGCTTCTACCGTTTAATTTCTGGGTCCTATTAAATTCAGTGATTTACTTATAAAGTTAAAATAAATAGGCTTTAAAATCTTTCCTCTCTAAATTTTGGTCAAGCCATTCCCCAATCCTGAAGTCAACTGTTGGGGGCATTTAAGATTTCTTAAGCAATATGGGCTGTTCTAAATATTTCCAGGTAATAAGAAATTGTTGATCTAATTGCACCATTGCAAGGGATCAACATTGACACCTGCACACTTTTACAAACTGTTCTGTTTCTGAAAGTATTAATTTCCCTTCCATGTCTTGAAATTAATTTTTTTTTTAATTAAAAATTTTCCTGTCAATATATTCCTGTTCTGTTTGATTGGTCATATACCTGAAACTGTTTTCTTTTTTCATTTACAACATTTCTTTTTTCATCTCTTTTATCTCTTTCTTAATGTCTAAAGTGGATTTTTTTTTTAAATTGCTCAAGTATTTTTTTTATTTAAAAATTTGCATGATTGGGTTATATATACATTGGTTATTTGGGTTTGAATTGTCAAAGATTGCATTTATTTCTATTCTTATTTTAATTTTACTCTTATAAAGTAGAGCATTGTTTGGATTTATTCATTGTTTAATTTTATTGAAATAAAACATCTATTCTATTTTGGTTATCAGGTTTAATTTTCCTTATATAGGTTGCATATTTGAGTAAAATATTTGAAGTATTACTCAAACTATTATGTGGATTATGCAAAAAGAGAAGACGCAGAAAGAGAAGACACCGCTATGTACCTTGTTAAAAATTATTGATGAATTAATGTTTATCTTGTTCGTTCTCTTTAAAATTAACATTTTTAAAAATATTTTATTGATCTTTTCACCAATGTTATTTGACAGAACCTGTACAATTAAAACTATGAACTCCACTGTTTTCTAGATTTGTATTATTCCATATTTCAATTTGTCATCACTAATATGACAAATTGTTACTGGTATATTTTAAGTTCCTGATATATTTCCACATGTACTGGACATGGCAGTTTTGTGGCATTCATTAACTGGAAACTTGTGATGTTTCAAAAGATCTGCTTTCTGTTTTTTTTTTCTTTCTTTTTTGGTTTAGAGCAGGGGTTCTTGGCCATTTTTTACCTATGGACCCCTTTGATTCCTATTATACTTGGGTGTGCCCCCATAGCCATTCAATATTTAAAAACTTCTATTGTATTTTTATATTTAAATGTTATTAAGAATTGTATAAAAATTGTTAAAATATTTTGTGTATTGTACAACTAATATATTGCACATAAAGTTTACTAGTCTGAAACAATTTCTTCATGGCCCTTGAAAAATTACCTTACCCCCACCCCCAATTTAGTATATTGTGTCCATGGACCCTTAAAATCTTTTATATGGATCCCGGTTGAGAGCCCTTGATCAAGAGGAAGGGATATACTTATGACCACTACAGGCCCTTCAAGAACAATAGGATTGGAAACAGTGAAAAGATTAAACCATAAAAGATTAAATCTTAATGTTTTCTTAATTTTATTTCTGATGAATTTGTTGTTGTTTTTGGATTTAAAAAAATATATAGAAAATTTTCTTTGACCCCTGTGTTTGAAACCTACCACAACTCTGAGTTTTCATTAGATTCGCTGCCATACCTTTTTTCTATATGATTAGCAATGTTTCTTAAGTTTTAGAAGGATAAATAATTCAACTAAGTATTGAAAGCGACCTCATAAATTTTGTATGCTGGGAGCTTACCTCTTGTGAGGCATTCACAACACTTAAGTTTATAAAATTTGTTTTTTAATATTCTTTAGAAATAATATCTATCTCATAATTGAGATATTATCAGTTAAATTATTACAGCTTGGAAAATAAATAGGAAATGGACATAAAATTAAAATTGCAACAAAATATTCACTTTTCTATATTTGAAACTTTTAATTGAGAAAATTAATTAAAAAATTTTTCTGGAAATATATTCTAGAAAATATATTTCTAGAGCCTTTAGTTTCGATAAATTTGTTTATAATGAAGTCTGTTTTAGTCAGCTTCTTCTAGAAATCTTCAATGGCATAATTTCACCATTGGAAGTTTTACAATAATTGCAATTAAAAACAACTTGTTTAAGAGTAATCTCTATCTTGATTGTGGCCTTAGACAAAAGGAAATACTTTGATTTGACTACATTTAGATTAGTGGAGAGTACTTCTCTCATCTACATTGTATTTCTTTCTAGCTAGAAGTTACATTAGCAAATGTCTTTCAAAAATCGAAAATATCTTACTGAGTTGCATGTGTCTAACTTTGTTTTGCCGTGGACAGTGAGAAGTTAAAACTTTAGTATCTATTACCCAATTTGCATATTGTTGCAGATTTTTTACATTTATCATTGCTTGTCCTATGTCATTGGTAGCATGTCATACTTTGAGTACAATTATACAGTTTGATAATTGTATAAATATCTACAGAAATGCAGATATTTATACTTCACACTTAGCTCTTCAATCTATTACAAATTACCACAAAATAGTTTTTTAAAGAATTTTATACACCCAACACAGGCTTAATCAATTTATGCTTTGAAAATTTTCTTTATCAAAGTTGTTTATGTTCAGTTGGCAATGTAATTCGTTTTTGAAGTTGCTGTTGGTTTATTAAGCATTGTTCGACATTTTCTTCATCTCAATACAGAGTTAGCCAAAAAAAAAATAAAAACAAAGAAACTTGCCACATGAAAAATCTTAGCACTTAATTATCTATCTTCATTATAGATGATATTCCTGGACGTTTGTAGCCAGGCTTTGTTACTTTGTAAATCCTTATATATGCATATCTATTTCTATACCTCCTTTGATCAGTTATGTGAATGACTATACTTCACTCAGATCCAATAAGACTGAAATACATCTGGAGTTGTCTCTGTGTGTAATAAATCATCTATCTTTTCCCAGTTCACATAACTATTTCCAGCTGTAAGTGATGTGGACTTTGGTGCATTAACTTTTTTTTTTTAAAGAAAAAAAAGGTAGTTTCCTTTGCCTTCATTTGGTTTTGAGTATTGTTCAATATTTGCCCTCACCCCCACCCTTGATACATGTATATTCAAATTGTTAGCCAAAATAAGTTAGCTAGCACTTACTTCACTATTTAATTGTTTTTGTTAAACTTTGTTTCGTTTTATGTTTGTTTTTTGTTTTGTTATGTTTGGTATTTTGTTCTTTTTAATAGTAGGTGAAATATATTGTAAGAAAAACATTTGATTTTGCTTATACAATAATTTTAAAACTTCATATGTGTTTCAAAATCTTATTTCTACAATTTTGATTCAGAAGATTTTTACTATTTTATCTTATTGCTGTTGCTGGTTATATAATCTATGAAAGAACACTAGTTTCTTGAGATCCGAATAGGGTAGCATTTTTTAGATGGATGTGGGTGCTCAATTTCAACACATAGTCTATTGAGCAGCTGTTGTTGTTATTGGGCTATTTTTGTTTACTTATATGTCCAAGAGTTTTATCAGCTCTCTTACCAAATTCAGAGTAATTTCATTATTTTCCTTTTCCCTAGTTTCCAGTCTACTAGCATGCAATGTAGCAAAGCCTGAATTTATACACTTTGCTTTCTAGTTCTTATGATCACATTAAGTCTCTGTGGTTAATTGACACTGATCAGTCCCATAACATTTTTACCAGATTCATTTTCAGAAGCATTATCAATCATTATTACCATATTTACTTGCATATAATGCTATTTGAAATATTGGGTTAGCCAAAAAGTCTGTTCGTTTTTTTAGGTGAAAATCAGAACAAAGTAAACAATTGTGAAAAATGTATTTAATTAATACAATAGTTACCATTTGCTTCTATAACCTTTCGCCACCTGTTGGGTAGATCTTTAATCCCCTGTTTGAAGAATTTAGGCTCTTTATTAGCAAAAAAAGTTTCCAAGAAAGTTTTCACGTCTTCATCAAAATAAAATTTTTTTCCATTCAATGAATTTTGCAGTGACCGAAACAGATAGAAATCTGATGGGGCCAGATCTGGAGAGTACAGAGGGTGAGGCAAAACTTCCCACTCAAGTTGTAGCAACTTCTGCCGAGTAATCAAAGCAGTGTGTGGCCTTGCGTTGTCATGGTGGGAAACAACGCCTTTGCGATTCACCAGTTCTGGCTGTTTTTGAGGAAGAGCCGTGTTTAATTTATCCAGTTGTTCACAATAAACCTCTGAATTGATGGTTTTATTCTAGGGAAGAAGTTCAAAAAAGATAACATCCTTCCAATGCAACCATATCGATAACAGAACTTTCTTTGGGTGAAGACATGCTTTGAGTGTTCGTTTTGGAGAATCCCCTGCTTTTTTCCATGATCTTCACATTATTGTAAACTACCCACTTTTTACCTCCAGTAACAATTCTTCTCAAAAAGGGTTCATTGTTTTCCCTTTTCAGTAATGAATCACAAATGGAAACCCTCTGGACAAGATTTGCTTCTGTCAATTTATGGGAAACCCGAACATCAAGTTTATGCAATTCATTTTCCACACTTGTTTTGGATATGTTAAGAATATCTGTGATTTGTCTGGTCGTAAGACTGCTGTCTTGTTTGACTACAGCTCTCAGTTGGTTGATGTCAATATCTTTTCGCCGACCAGAGCGAGGTGCATCTCTTACTGAAAAATTCCCTGATCGAAATCGAGCAAACCATTTTTGGCACACCCATTCTGAAACAGCATTCTCTCCATACACATTGCATAACTTTCGGCAAGTTTCTGTTGCTTTCTTTCCTATTCTGAAGTAAAAAAAAAGCATAAAATGCCGATAGAGCTCCGTCCGGTCTTCCATGTCTAGGCTCAAATGCAATCAAACAAGTTGCTATCTCTCTCCTTTGAGGCTTCATTACACACTGATATAACCTTGGTCGTTATACCGAATACAGTTTCTAAAGAAAAAGAATATCGGAACAGTGATTAGAAGACCGGACAGTTGATACTAAAAAAAAACAAATGAACTTTTGGCCAACCTAATATATAACTCCACCACACACACACACTTTCTGTGCCTAATTATCATTAATATATATATTTTTTCTTTTTTTTTTTACATTCATGTATAATACTACCCCCACTCCTGATTTTAACCTTGATGTTTTGTATTAACCTGTTGCATTTTACACAAGCAAATATGTTATTTTCTGAATATTTGTATTGAAATAAATTTCATTTATGAACAAATTTATGCAGTAGCTGGATTTTCATAATTGTGAAAAATTAGAATTAATATTAAATTTTTCACAAACCATAAAAAATGTCTAAAGCTTTCTCATTTATTTAAGATTCTGTTTCAGTTTTTTGGGGTTTTTTCTTTAAGACCTACACACTTTTGATTTCTTTTCTTCTATTTTTATAAGGTAGGTGGGTCTCATTTATGTAAGTTTCTAGACTGTGGGCTTAAAAATCTTTAGAAATATGGGATAGTGATCCAGTATAGCCAATTCATAATGGTGGAAACTTAATATGGAGCAAACTTAAATTTAATTTTTATGGGAAATGCCTTTTTTTATTATATTTTTCATGTATTCAATCTTGTTTTGTGTTTATGTTTTTCTAGCTATGTAAAATTATATTGATTGTTAAATGTGAGTAATATCATATTTTCATTAAAATATTGGAAAGCTTTCAATTCAAATTGAATTCCTAATAATTATTTTTCATTGCATTGGACTTACTTTATATATCTTTGTTAACAGGAGAAAACAGATTTGTTAGATCTTGAAATTGACTGGTGGTCTAAGTATTATGCTTCTATTGGGGACAGTGGAAAGTGCAAGAAATACATTGAAAAAGGATATGACAAGCTTGTTGTAAGTAATTATTGTATTACATTTCAAAATATTCTTGAAATAAATCACAAGATAAGACTGTTGATGGAAACCATTTTGAGTATTTCTAAATGGCTCTGAATTACAGCATTTTAGGTATTTTAATGGAAACGAATTTAAAATATTTACATCATGCAGTATTTTTATTTCAACTGTTTCTCAAATAACAGCTAAGTTTTCATACAAAGTAATGCTGATAGTAGTTTTTAACATATTTTTGACATTGATTTTGCAATTTGTTTTTCATAGACATTAATTCTATTTATTTTGTATTTTAAGTAAAGTTTCTGATATCAAATATTTATTTTATAAGTAGAATGTTGTCTTGTTATTAGTAACTTGTCACAAGATGAAGAAAAAAAGAATTTTCACTTCTCAAGTGCTCTATGTTTTGTTAATCTCAAATGGTTCTCTCACTCTTTAGAGTAATCAAAAACAAGTGTTTCTTTTTTTTTTTTTTAATCAGAAATGTTTTATATATCAGTGTAGTCTCTGAGCAATTTCGAACTCTACTCAGGATGTTCTGAGCCAAAAAAAAAAATCATTATGAGGAATAAAAAGCTATGATGGTAATGTTGGAAAAATTACTTTGTTTCCAAAATATAACTTTAACCAGAAGAAAGCTTGGTAAAATGAGAGTAGCGTACTTGAACATCCCCCACCCTCATACACACACTAACCTCTGTACTCATTTTATTAAGTCCAAATTACAGAAGGATAAGATGAAATAGTAGAAAAATAAACAGTCCAGCATTTTAAATTCCTTACGTTGATTATTTTAGTTATGGTACAGCTAAAAAAAATTGTCTACTGGTACAGGCATGGCTGTGTGGTAAGAATCTTGCTTCCCAACCACATGGTTCCAGGTTCAATCCCACTGCATTGCACCTTGGGCAACTGTCTTCTACTATAGCCTTGAGTCAACCAAAGCTTTGTTAAGTGGATTTGGTAGACAGAAATTGAAAGAAGCCTGTTGTGTATATATATATATGTCTATAATAATATATGTGTGTGTCTGTTTGTACCCCCATCACCACTTGACAGTCGGTGTTGATGTGTTTATGTCCCCGTAACTTAGCAGTTCACCAATAGAATAAGTACTAGGCTTTAAAATAATGTCCTGGGGTCAATTCATTCAACTAAAACCCTTCAAGGCAGTGCTCCAGGTTATTTAGGTTGTTTAAAAATTAGATTCAAATAACTTAGTGTTAGTAACAATATAATAAATATCCAGTGTAACTTTTTTGTTTCTATTTTCTTTTCTCTCTGGCTGATGCCACGTCCACCCCACCCCTCCACCATTAACACATTACTTTTTCGTCACTCTCTTACTATTTTACTGTCGTAACATTTGAACATGTGGTGACAAGTTGAATATTACTGATGATTAAGAATTTAATCTCTTTTTCCAGGTTTATAATGATGAACTTGAAAATTGTGAAAGCTTTTCAGAGTTCTCAGATTTCTGCCATTCATTCACAATGCTTCGAGGAAAGGACACTGAAGATTCTGAATCCAATACTATTGGTGAACTGAAGGTAATTATTAATTATTCATTGACAGTTAATGAAGTCAAGTTGTAAGAAATGTAATAATACAAGTACTAGAATACATATACAGAAATAAAAAGAAATTCAGTTAGTCTTATTCATAATAATATTGGAGTGGAAGCGCAATGGCCCAGTGGTTAGGGCAGCAGACTCGCAGTGGGAGAATCGCAGTTTCGATTCCCAGACTGGGCATTGTGTGTGTTTATTGAGCGAAAACACCTAAAGCTCCACGAGGCTCTGGCAGGAGGGGGTGACCCCTGTTGTACTCTTTCGCCCCAACTTTCTCTCACTCTTTCTTCCTGTTTCTTGAGTAATGCTGCGATGGACTGGTGTCCCGTCCAGCTGGGGGGAACACATAGGCAATGGAAACCGGGCCCATGAGCCTGGCTAGGCTTGAAAAGGGCGCATAAAATAATAATAATAATAATATTGGAACCTCATTTCTAAGATAATTTTTTTTCCTGGTGTTTGTCCTATTGCAATAGAGAGTCTGTGTATTTTTACATTAATGCAAATCATTCCATATAACATTGAAAGGTTTATCTCCATGGTCAAGTTCCAAACACCCTACTTCCAGCTATACAGATAATTGGTGGAATTTGAACTCAGAACGCAGAGCCATATAAATATTGTAAGGCTTCTCATCCAATACTCTAACAATTTCACCAATCCATTGCTCTGGTTTAGTACTTTATAAGCCCACCCTTACAAAAATAAGATGAAAGGCAAGGTTAATATTGATGGAATTTGAATTAGGGATTTCTTAATCCTCTGTTGTCCTCTTTGTCTCAGTGTATTTAAACCAGTTACAGCTTTCTGATTAATACAATACATAGTATTCCTGACCATTTGAATAAAAACAGTTTTTGAATTTAATTGAAGTTATGTAATTATGCATTTAATGGTGTTTATCTTAATGGAATGACTATTGAACACACAGAGTATGGGTTGTATGTGAAATTGTGAAATCTGTGCTTATCTGCTTTTAGTCTAGATATGTTGCTCTTAAAGATGATTTTAGCTGATTATGTACATGCAAGCTGGTCCCATTTCAATTTATAGCAATATAATAACCTGTCAGAGTTTAACAATATGTTATTAATTGAGCTCTTAATTGCTATTTATTTATGTTTTAATATACATTAAGTATCTATATGGCTGTATATGATGTGGGTGGTGGGCCTACAACTAAAGAATCATGAGTAAAAGTGTTCCAGTTCTGTCTCCTTTGTCACTATAATATAGTTCAGTTATTTCTCTCACCTTATCTTTCACTTTTTCCTTAGTGTTCATTCAAAGTGTATCCATTACCAGCAGACCCTTCAGAACCAATGCCTGACAGAGTGATTCAAGGGCTTCCACCCAGTGATCCACAAGTGTGTATTGTAAGGGTCTATGTCGTTAAGGGTATAGATTTACAACCAAATGATCCCAGTGGATTGGTAAGTTCTTGTTTTATTTCGGAATGGAAAATACATTTGATAAAACTGTTTTCTAGATAAATTACTTTACTTTTGTAAACTACAAACTTTATTTTAGATATCGACTTTCTAGAGTATGTCCCTTTCGTTTGATTTCCAAACAGCAAAAATATAGGTGACAGCTCTATATTTTAGTAAAGATTAAAATGTCTCATGAACTCTAAGTAATTTTATAAAACAAGTATAAAACAGTTGTTTTTTGGTGAGGAGCAATTCTTGAAGCAATCTTACAAGTTTAGCACTTTTTTTTTATTTTCTTTGAATTATGGTAACTACTTTAATATAATTTTTTTAGAATTGACAGAGTAGTAGGTTTGAAGTGCAAATATTGTCTTCTTCAGGCTGATCCTTATGTCAAGATAAAACTTGGGAAGCACAAAGTTGACAGCAAATCAGAATACATACCAAACACTATTAACCCTTGTTTTGGCAAGTAAGTATTTTTATAATCTATGAAAGTAAGTGTTTGTTCAAAGCTAAGTTTTGGTCTCCTTTGTAATTTATGGTTGAAAGTTAGAAAGCTTATGACCAAATCTATTTGTAAAGGTGGGTCATTATTTGTATTTATCAAATAAGGAGATACATCATTAACTTAGATCTGAGAAAATATTTTTTTAATATTCAAGATAGTTTTATAATAAAATCTAAATTCAAATATTCCAATGTCTGCAACTGATATGTTTCTGTGCTTTTTTTTATTTATATATTTATATATATATATAAATATATATATATATATATATATATATTATATATATATATATACACACACACACACACACACACACACACACACAACACACACACACACACACACACACACACACACACACACACACACACACATATACAAAATGCTTTCTTGAGGCAAGCATTGCAGTTTTCTGGGCTTTCTATAGTATATTTATGTTATAATAAACTATTTTAGAATTAAAATATTGAAAAATGGATTCAAATACTAAAACAATTTTGTGATTTGTTTAGACTTTTTTAGTGATTGAATCATAAAAAAAATTTTTTTTTAATTTTTTAATATTTTTCTTATTTTGGAACATGTTATTAAAAGTGGCTTATGAATTCTTTCATTTTCCTTTAGTTATGTATTCTTTCAAGTTAGTGTTATGAAGTTTTGAAAAACAAAGATAATAAACTTACTTTTGTTAATGATTATTTTAATAAACAAGCAAATTCTTTTATTTAGATAAATCTTCATTTACAGCTGAAATTTCAGATATATTTATTTGCATTTTGATTCAGTGGCTTTCAGCTAACATTTGAAAGTGGCTTTCAAAAGTTAGTCACACTATACAACTTTCAAAATGTTACAAATACTGAAAAACATTTCTTTGTTTATCATTATTTGCCTTATCAAAGAAGGGTTAGACACCCACTGTTAATTTCTGTAATGTGTATTATTATATGCTCTGACATTTTGAACATTGGGGTGTTTTACTGTTGTCTGTAATTGTCAAAGCAATGTCATTTGCCCTAAGTACAAAAGGATTTCTTTCTTAGTCTGTCAGCAAAGTTATTGAGAAGTAATCTCTGAATTGTTTTATAGTCGAAAGACTTGTACCTTTGAAAACCTAGAAGAGTCAACTCCAGAGTAACTTATGAATTTCACCAGGGTTGTGCTGATAAATTCACTTCACAGTCATATATGCTGCCAGGTTTGGTCTTGCTATGCATGTCATCGTCTTAGGTTGACTGGTGTCTTGTAAATGGAATTTGGAAAATGAGAACTATACAGAAGTGTATCTTGTGTAGTGGGTCAGAGAAAGCTAGATATCAACAAAAAAGACAGTAAAAAGACAGCACTTTCAAATAAAGTATTGCACTAACATTTGTTGCTCTTATTTATCAGAAATACATGTAAGCCAATAATTGACTTTCTGGAAACCTGTAACTAACAAAGCTATTGTTTAACAAATGTGATATAAAATAGATACGAAAGAAGTCTTTATTACTAATGAAACAAAATATTTCTCTGGTTCTATTAGAATACCAGTCTCAATCGAAGGCCAGATCATATTGTATTTTAGAGTGCTTCCTAAGAATTTTGCAGTGTTATAACAATGTTTTTTTTATAGTTATTTAGCAGAGATTTGACGATCTTAAAGATGGTGATAAACTAGTTTAATTCTTGCAAGATATTAAATATATCATATTATCTATTTGGCTGAAAAAAAATTTTTTAAATAAATATTGTAGTTTGATAATAATTTACGGTTTTGAAATTTAAGAGCAAAATTGTTCTTGTTCAGAGAATGAAAATAATTTTACATCATCAATTGTTTGTCTACAAGATTGTTAAACCAAAATACTATAGAATGATTTTTTTCTATGATCTGACTATACTAATCATCAGATTGAAGATAACTAGGAATCTGTTATAGATGCCATTATATATTCAATGCACTCAGCACATTACATTAGTGTTTAGCCAGTTCAATGATTATATTTCATTCTTTCTCTTCAGAATGTTTGAATTGAAGACTGTCATTCCTCTGCACAAAGATCTTACCATTGGAGTCTATGATCGAGATTTACTAAGTTCTGATGATTTGATTGGAGAAACTACAATTGACCTTGAAAATCGATTCCTTACAAAATTCCGTGCTACTTGTGGACTGCCAAAAAGTTATTGCATGTAAGTATCCTTAAATTATTTCTGATATTCATATTTCCTTAACTTATGGAAATATGGATTTTAATTGCCTTTTAAGATAGCCTTCTTTTGAAATTGTTTTTACAACATTTTGTAAAACATTCATGCATGTATGTAGGTTAAAAACAGGTTTCATAACAAGAGTTATTTCTTATCCACCTACTTTTTGAAATTAGTTTAAATTGTTTACTTAATTCAGAAAGTTGTATGACAATTTTTTTTTGGTACAATGATTCAATGAAATTACATTTTATTACTTGCAACTTTTCAAGGATAATCTTTGTCTTACCGTAGCTATTTACCCATAACTTTTGATGTGTGGATCATTTTTAATAATTTTCTTTCAACTCTGAGTAAGTGATCTCTAAGAATAAAATGTGCAGTTAACACATTTGTTAAATTTTTAACTGCTATGTATCCATTTTTTTCCCTATGATATCTGTAATTTACAACTTAGTGTCCTTCCTTACTGCTAATCATTCAATCATAAGTCAAAAGCCAAACTAATTTTTTTTAATTTGGCAGAGTGACACAAGTAAGGCATTGTAACAAATTGGCTGTTGCTAAGATTTAATTCCTGATTATATTGATCAGAATATTAACTTCATGGCTCCTGCATCTGCGTAAAGTGGACAGTTATACACTTCAAACAACATTCAAAATGAAATCACTCATGTACATGAGTATATGCCTATGTAATGTATGTATGTATGGTGCGATGAATAAACTGTTGTCTAAATTATTCAAAAAGGAAAATAACACTGACATCTCATTTTAACAAATATATTTACCAAAATTACATAAAAATATCTTGAAATACTAAAGAGTAAATTTATTCAATAAAATCACCATTGGCTTCAACCATGGCTTCCAGACGTCTTCAGAATCTCCTGCAACTCTTCATCTTTGGTGTTACAAGATGTTTTGTTGGTTTCTCGCTCAACTGCACCCCACACATAATAATGAAGGGGGTTACAGTGTGGAGAGTTAGGTGGCTAGATGTTAGAGGTAATGTGGTCACAAAAATTGTCTGAAAGCCATGACTGGATTCTCCTGTTTGTGTAGCATGGTGCAGAGTCATGTTGCCAGACATAGTGTCTTCCAGCAGACACTAGGTCTTCCCTGGTGACCCAGGGTAACACTACCTCCTCCAAGCACTTGATGTAGACCTCGATGTTCAGTCTGAGGTCATGTGAGAAGATGAATGGAGGAATAACGTCATCACAAGTGATCACTCTAAACACCATGATGTTGACTGAATGTTTGGTTTTTATCACACTTCATGCATGTTTTGGGGGCACAACAAGGCAGTGGTTATTCTGTGTATTCACCATCTGTTCATATAGGAGCTTCCGGCACAAATGCCAAGCAGTACGATATGTCATTTTCAAATGTCTGGCAGAGTGAATTGCATCATGCTATTGCTTTTCTCACAGACAGTGCCCAACTGACCTACTATACTGTGTAGTTGAGAAAATCAAAAACAAACGATGTGCATGTACAAAATTAAAAATATAAAATTACAACAATTTACCTGTCGTACATTCTGTATGTGTGTGTGTGTGTGTGTATATACAGGGGTTGGACAAAATAATGGAAACACCTAGCATCAAAGCATCATAATTTTGAAATATCTATAAAACTATCAAAAGCTTGTTTATTTTTATATTTTTTTGATTTATTATTAGTGTTGCTTAATATGTTTTGCCTAAAATTGCTGTTTCTTTTCAGATATAATCATAAAAAGGTAATTAAAATTCATTAAAATGACACATCTATCGGACTTTCAAAGAGATCAAATTGTTGGTGCTCATATGGAGGGGGGAGCTATATCTTGAAAATCCACCAACCCAAAGGTTTCCATTCATGGCAGAATTAATAGTGAAGACTATTTAAGCATTTTATCTGATCAGATTCATCCTATGGTTGCGGAACTATTTCCTGCGGGAAACATCTTTCAGGATGATAATGCACCAATTCACACAGCTTAAGCGGTTACTGAATGGTACAAGGAACATTGTAGTGAAGTTGAACATCTTGTCTGGCCACCACAGTTCCCAAATCTCAATATTATTGAACATTTATGGTGCATTTTAGAAAAACAAGTAAGGAGTCGATATCCTCCACCATCATCCCTAGAAGAACTGGAGACTGTTTTAGCTCAAGAATGGACAAATGTTCCTTTGGAGACAATTCAAACTTTGTACGAGTCCATACATTATAGAATTCAAACTGTAATTACTGCCAAAGGCAGTCCTATCCCATATTAAAATAACTTTGAAATTTTAAGGTGTTTTAATATTCTGTCCAACCCCCGTATGTATGTGTGTGTATATATATATATATATACATATATCTTCCTTTTCATTCTGTAGATACATGGGTATTGATACACACACACACGTATAAAATATTGTTTTACTGTAGTATGGGGTAAACAATGTATTTTTAAAGCACTCTCACTATTATTTCTTGAATAAAATTAATTTTCTGATTGTTTATTTTTTTAATTTTTTATTTTCTAGTTCTGGTGTGAACAAATGGAGAGATAGTGTTACCCCTAAAGATCTGCTAACTTCTTACTGTGAACGCACCGTTCTTGGTGTACCAATGTTTTATGGCAGTAACTCTGTAAAAGTTGGCAATGTAGTTTATAATTTGACTGATTTTGGTATGTATTTCTGCTTCTCTTATTCTCAGTCATCTATAAAAATATGTCTTTTTAAATGACTTGGTGCAGAGGTTAAGTTAGTACACCAAAATGGAAGATTGCCAGCAACAGAATTCTGTCTAGATCAATTTGACCTTTTCTTCTCTATTCTAATACAATATGTACTAGACTGAGTAGGCTGGGAAAGTGGAATTCAGTGTTGTGTACCTAATTTGCTGGATATCTGACATAGCAGTCTGGTGTAACACAACTTTGAACTGGAACAAAATTTCAGTGATCTCTGAGTAATGTATTTGCAATAGAGCTTTTACGTTACCCCCAAGAGAGAGAGAGAGATGTCTCTTACCCACTTTGTCCCAACAGAAACTGAAAATAACCTATCTCTGTAACTAAATCATTGTCTGAAGAAAGCTAATATGATACTTGTAATGTACATTATATCACTTAATTCTGTTGATGATGTCTTTGAATACTGATATATCAAATACATCATTATCATGGCAAACTATAGTGACAGTATAACTTAGAGTATAATATATTTAACAGGATCTCATAAGTCCATTTGTTCAACGCTATTCCAAGTACTTAAATATACTTATAGGTAGGATACTTCATTATAGCTGCCTCAGTTTTTGAGAATAGTTTTTGGAACATTGAGAAGATTACTCACAAAATTAATATCCTGTCTTAAGAGATATTTTGCTAATTTGCTTAGCACTGTGAGAATCAGAGTTACGTTATAACACTATAGACATAAGCTTATATGATTTATATTGTTTCTTAAAACATGGTCAAAGTGTGTGAAACCATACATAATTTAACAAACATTCAGACGAAAGATTTTTATTCAGTATCTTTCATATTGATCGCAGAAAATTTATCTGTTGCTGTGATTCTGGTATTGGCATTCATATTGATCACAGAAGATCCATGAATGACGATAAATTGCAGTCAGATTAATCTACTCATATAATGAAGCCAGCACAATTTAATTTCTTTAAAAAGTCTTGAAGACTTAATTCATGAATAATTGATTCAACTATGATATATTAAGATGATTAATATTATTTTTTGTAAGAGATAGATCTAGTAAGTTGATCTTAGTAAAGGAATTTTTTTAATGCAAAACTTAATGTTAGTAAAGTTTAAACTCAAAATAAAAGACACCAAAATGTTGTCTTAAACCTTATAGTATCTGCTTGCCCTAAAACAAAGGTATTTGAGACATAATTTTCTTTTTTGTATTTTAAGCAAAACGTTTACCCTGGAGGTTAGCTAACCTCATCAGAGCTTTACATTTATAAATTAACAAGTTAACAGAAATGCTTTAATTTTTTGTATACCTAAATTTCCCATGAAATACATCTATTATCAAACTCAGTTTTAATAATGAGGCTCTTGCTGTGATTCTGGTATTGGCATTCAGCAGTAAACAGAAAAGTTCATATTAACATGAGAAATAGATTTATTGCTATTAGTTGATATAATTAGCATTGTTATCATTGATGAATAACTTTGCTGTCTGGAAATTAATTTTTCCCTTTGCATACTAACATTGATGTTAAACTGTTTTGTATTTTTGCTATGAAAGTGAATTATTTATTTGAGCAAATACAGTGTAACCACTATTAGACTTAAGTGAGGAAACTTACACCATATAGATTGTTTTCCAAGCAAATTCAGTACATTTCATAGGTGTATACACACACATATGCTTTTCTGATATGCAAATTACCAACAGCTTCATATGTGACACAATATACCAGTGGTTCCCAACCTAGGGTCCTCAGACTCCTGGTGGTCTGCAAAGGTAGTACTTGGGATCTATGAGCTAAATTCAAAATTTCATACATATATATATATATATATATATATATATATGAAATAATGATAAGCATCTTACAAGGGTCTGTGGGAAAATTCATTTAAATTAAAGAATTGGGAAAAGGTTGGGAACCACTGCAATATACCATGGATGTAGGGGATCATGCCTCTCTCAAGCTTAAGATGCAGTTGCACTGATTTAGGATTGAGAGAAGTTTGGCCTCATACATTCAGGATGTTTCTTTTTTCTGTCTTCTGTTATAGTGTTTGTGTGTGTGTGTGTGTGTATTATCATCATCATTGTTTAACATCCACCTTCCATGCTGGCATTGGCTGGACAATTTGACAGGAGCTGGCCAGGCAGAAGACTGCACCAGACTTCTGTGTCTGTTTTGGCACATATATATATATATATATATATATATATATATATATATATATATATATATATACTGAGCTTTCGTCTAATTGAGGACCACACTTTGGCACGCAGTGGTTTATTGTATGAAAGGAAAAGGCAATACAGCATCTTAGGCTTATCCACTCTCTTCTTGTTATCATTCAGTCATGATTAAGAAGACCTATGACCAAAGGCATTTCAGCTATAATCATCCTGTTTATTTTTATATATCTTGAATTTTATTGTCCTTTCTTTTTTTCTTAAAAATAATTGGGTGTGATTTGAGGAAGATTTGGTTGCTGCTTCCTGTAGTTTGGTTGAGTGATCATGAAAAGCTTCTTCATTAGCATGGTCTGTTCTTATAGTGGTCACATAAATTAAGGGCATAAATTAAGACCTCGTACTGTATTTAAATGAAATGTTTTTATTTATTTATTTATTTTTTATTTACTTTCAGAGCCCTCTGTAGTTACAGATGATAACTTGGGTCCAGCACAGGAACGTTTAGCATTGCATGTTCTGAACAAATTTCCTCTAGTAAAGGAACACATTGAAACCAGATCTTTGTATAACCCGCTACAACCTGGTATTGAACAGGTTAGTTTTTTTAATTAATAATTGTAGTATTCAGAGTTAATCTCAAAATTATATTATTTGTTATAAGCCTTTAATTTTTATGTTTAGTCTGGTTTATTTATGATACCATACTTGATTTATTTTCAGTCTAATTTTCTAAAATAAGGACATTAGCAATAGTTTGTATAGGTGTTGATGATTAAGTGTTAAGTATAGTAGTTTACCTGGGGGTATGAGTTCAATTCTGGGTCGGTGTATAAGCAGACTGAGTATGAAGCATCACAAGTAACTAATACTTTATATGAGGGTAACCTGGACATTAACAACAAAATAACAATCTACTCTGTGGTTTTAATAAAAGGTTCCAAGAGAGTTACTAAATACAAGTGGTACCCAGTGAAGGCTGAAGGATGCCAGAAGCTAAAATATTATGACTTGGATGACTAATATGAGAACACTAGTCTAAATAAATTGGTGTATAATACTCTTAAATTATATAAAGCATCAGCCTAACGAATTAAATTACATGGAATTATAATTAATTTTGTCTTTATGTTATTTTTCCAATTTGATTTTTGGCAGTATATTTGTGGACTAACTGAATGTATTTGTTTCTTTAGGGGCAACTTCAAATGTGGGTGGATCTGTTTCCTGAAAGCTTGGGCCCTCCTGGAGATCCTTTCAATATTGCATCACGAAAGCCCCTCAAGTAAGTTATCACATCCAAATTTCTATGCTATTTATACAAAGTCACTTAAACAGATATTTCCAAACTGTTATGGAACTATTTTCAGCAAGAAATTAATGTCATTTGTAATTGTCTTGGCATTACCAAGAAATGTGAAACTAAGCTAGAATTTAGTTTTAAAGCAAACAACTTAACTAAAGGAAAGCAAATACAGTCATTACAAATAGTTTGTGAATAGAATTTGATATTGAAACCGATGAATGTTTTATTAATAGAGTTGGTTTAAATGGTTTTGTTAAATAGAAAAATATATGGATTTCTAAAATTGAAAGGAAATTTAATTCTTTGTCTAGCATTTGTTTTTTTTTTTTCTTCTTCTTTCTATTAACTTGTCTCATAAAACATTAGTTCTTTGTGTCAAAGTTACTCTTAAACATTTTACAAATTGAAAACATATAATTCCATGTTTGATTAGATGAAATTATTAATTAAGATAATTTATACATTACTAATGTTGAGTTTACTGATTTAATTGTAACTGCAATGAAGTTTATTTTAACTGTGGTTTCTGTTCTGTTGTTAGGTATGTATTGCGTTGCATCATCTGGAATACTGTTGATGTTGTACTTGACGAAGAATCAATCACTGGTGAAAAGATGAGTGATATCTATGTTGTTGGATGGATGGATGGTATTAACGAGAAGCTAGAAACAGATGTACATTACAGGTAGTTATTTTGTCTTCTTAACACTCTAAAGTATCTAGGCTGGTTGAATTAGTAGAATACTATATAAAATAGTTTTGGTATTTAGTTTTGTCCAAGTTCTCACTTCAAATATCATATCAATCCACCTGTAAGTAAAATTGACTTTTTGCCTGTAATAATCTCCGAGTATTCTAAATATTATATTTGAGGAGAGTTACATATTATTGGAACTTTGCTTTTAAGTGTTGTTAAAATCTTATGTTGACGAAATTTAAACATCTTTTATTTATTGACTATGAGGAAGATGATGATGATGATAATAGGACTCCTACTATAATTTTATGTGAGGACATAATAGCTTCTAAAGTGTTAAATGAAGTAGCTATTCATACTTGAGACTTGGCTTTGCTGTCATGAGATATATAGAAACTATTTTTCACCTTTTCAACCTATTTCATCAGAAATAAAGAATAAAGCATTCAAATAATGATGAATCAAGTCTGTAAACTCTCTCATCTGATAATTTCAAAAATTTATCCAAGAAATATTTGATGTAATATAATGTGTGAGGATATTAGAGAAGCAGTGAGTTATAAATTGTGTCTATGAGGTCAATATTTCTGGAATAAAAACAAGTAGAGAATGAATCATTATGAGGAAAATGTTTACCATATGATCATAAAATTTTCAATGAAACTAAGCTAATTTGGTTGGTTGGTTGATCAGTTGCAGTTAAACTAGAAATAAATGTAAGAATTTAGAAACAAACGGTGTTTTTTTTGTTTTTGTTTTTTGTAAGAGTAAACTAAAATTATAAAGCATGATTTAACAATACAAATATGATAAATTTTGCATGAAAATAGCAATGTGGTAAGTTTATTTTCAGTGAGCAAATATGTTTTTTTCTTTTTTTATAATTTTGTTATTTAAGTCCTTTTAGGATTATATCTGTATATTAAAGACTTCTTTCTTTGATAAACTTTCTATCTTCTGTTTAGGTCTCTGAATGGTGAAGGTAACTTTAACTGGAGGTTTGTGTTCCCATTTGATTACTTACCAGCTGAACAGAATATGGTTGTCAAAAAGAAGGTATTTATTTACATGACCACAACTATCACTGATTTACTCAGTAGTTCCATTGATTCATCTTTGTCATTCTGGTATTCTTTCTGTCTTCTAAATCTATCAAACCATCTATAAATACTTCTGATGTTTGCTGTTCTCCAATGAAATTCTTTTATAACCTACACTGCATGGTCTTCTGTACCAAGCAGTTACGAGACCTCTAATGCTGGGTCACTTTCTTTCACCTATTATGCACCTGTAATTGCACAATTAATTAATTCTACTCAGTTTATTACTTTCTATTATTGTAAAAGAGTATATACATCATTGATAGTGTAGTGAGAGAGAGTCAGTTTGTCCTGAACATTTTCTTTAAAATTTCATTTGTTTTCTCCTACTATAATACATTTATATCTTTGAGAATTATTACCATTACCATATTATAGTCTTTGTTCTACACAGTTAAAATCACATTTAATATATGAGAAATACTTCCTTTTTAATTTTGTATATATCCATTCTTAAGTGTTCCAGCAGACTTGGATGCAAATATGTGTTTTGCTATTCTTGTTTAGTTTCAGAGTTCTGGGTAGTACTTCTGATTGAGGAAGCACAATCATGCTTCGAACACTGGTGTCTTAAAATCCTCTATGTCACTGAAGTATGTGGTGTGTTGTCAACACACGCCATCTAAAGAGAGAAGTTGTTCTTCAAAGATGAAAACCAACAATGCAAAACATATTCACATCCATGTCTGCTGGAATTTGTTGAGAATGACTATACACATCACAAATTAGATTCTTCTTTTCTGTGTATTCGCAATAATATTTTTTTTTTTTTAATTATTCTTCTTTTAGGAACATTTTTGGAGTTTGGATGAAACTGAATTAAACATTGCACCCAATTTTATGCTACAAATTTGGGACAATGATACATTCTCTGCAGATGACTTTTTAGGTATAACTTTTTTCCCCTTTGTATTTATTATGTTATAAAGCTTTTTAGTGTACTTATTAGTTTCATATATTTGGAAGTAGTTATTAAACCATTTTACACTAATCTCTGTTGATATTATCAGTGGAGTATGCATCATATTTCAGGTGTTGAGTAATATCTAACTACTACAACTCCCTGTTACACATCCTTCTATACAATAGCAGAGTCTATTCATTATTAGCATCTACCAAACATGGTAGAATGCTTATAACTGATTGAATATAAGCTATTACTTGTTAGTTTTTAATCTTGATTCATTTTTCACAAATTATATTGCCAATGAAAATTATATTTATTGAAGAACTTCTTTACACTATTACATATCATTTTAAATGATTTTGGACTGAATTGTAAGACTAACTTACATATTTCATTCTTTTGACATGGGTTGTTTGTAAACTCTTGTCATTTTAATTTCTCATGAAAAGAAAGTTTCCTGAATGATTTCATTCATATTAACTCAAACATATTTTCAATTTTAAGCTACATTTCAACAGTTTTCTTTAATTCAAAATTGGAAAAAAAATGTTATGGTATTAACTGAAATTGAAATCATTAGTATTAGCAATTAGCTGATCAATTTTACATAGATTTGATGCAGAAAAGTTTGATGTTTTAAGTGGAATCAATTATACTTAGTTTTTGTTTTTTATATATTGATATAACTAGATTGATGACAATGTCAACAAGATATGAAAGTTCTCTTAATTTTTTTCTTTTCTCCCAGGTGTGTTGGAGTTAAATCTCAATTCCATGCCTACTCCTACCAAGAAAGCCTCCCAGTGCAATCTTAAACAAATATCATCTGCAGGAGGCCCTCCTGTGAAAACATTTTCACTATTTGAACAACGAAGGATCCGTGGCTTTTGGCCATGCTACAGTGAAGATAAGGAAGGCAGGCAGTTAACTGTAAGTTTCCTATTCTTTGTCATTTGTACTGGAACAGTGATGTATCATCATCATCATTTAACGTCTGTTGTCCATTCTGGTATATGAATCAATATTAAGTGTAAAAAAATAGTTCAGTAATCCCTTAATAGCAAAACAAAAAAAAAAGCAATATTCATAAACAGGAAAAGATCATTGCATCTCATTCCCATGCACAGACAGGAGCAGCCCTCATGATCACTCCAAATGTCCTTAACATAACTAGGGTTGCATCTCAAAAAATAATCCCTCTCTTCAGGGTTAGAAAATACTTCATCCCCTAACAGTTATTGGCACTCAATAAAACTCAGGTATTGTGCCTACATTTAGCTCTCTCTCACTCACACACACACACAAATTCTTGACAGTATCCTGAGGAAGGCTACTCAACTGATTGGTACAAAGTCATTCATAGACATACTTCAGTCTCTGGTTTAGAAATGCACTATATCCTCTGTTTCTCAGCTATCTGCCTTTTCTACTACTCCTATAATGTAATCATACTATATGATATGTCAGTTCTTACGCAGAAGCAAAGGCTAATTTTCCAAATAATATTTTAAATCTTGGTGGTGGTGGGTATAATTTAAAGAATAAAAAGCAGTGCATTTGAGACTGATGAGGGTATGGAGAAAGGGAGGAAATTATTCTTAGATCAGGGATCTAGCCCGAATTCTTGCAACAGAGTGGTTTTTGCTAAAGACATCTAAGAGTTAGAAACTGGGTTACAGATTAAATCTACTATTTAAGCACAAAAACTGTCTCTGATAGCATAGGCTTCCACACAGTTTCTGCCACCAAATTTCACTTACAAGGTTTTGATTGACCTTGCCCAAAGTATGATGCAGGATGATTGCACCTGCAAACACATAGTTGCAAAGCTAACTTCTTAATCCCACATGCCTGCATAGGATGAAAGTATACTGTGATAAAACTACTCCAATAAGAGTAAGGGTTTTTTACATTGGGACAAGACTACAAATGTATAGTTGATAAAATTTACAAATACTGGCTTGTGGACTATATTATCCACTCCAGAGGGCAGAAAAACATAACTGATCCTGGAAAGATTTGAACTTGGTGTGTAGAAATGAAAGTAAATACTACAAGGCATTTGGGCTAATGCTCTCTCAATTCTTGAATGAACCCCTAGTCTGTGACAACTATTTTATCAAACGCAAGAAGGATAAAAGAAACAAACAAAAAAAAGGTATTTTCACTGAGATTTGAGCCTTAATTACTACAAGGCATTTTGTCTAGAATTTTACTTTTCTTATGCTCCACTGTCCATTAATATTCATAATTTCTTATATTGATACAAAATTAAAGCATGTAGAGGGAGGGGGTGTTGTCGATTTAAATGTTGCAAATATATAACTGGTGTGTGATTTTATTAACTTTGGAAGAATGAAAAGTGAAGTCTACTTCAGCAGTATTTAACCCTTTAAAGTTCAAACCGGCCAAAGTTAATTCCCCTTTATTTGTTCAAACTGGCCATATCTGGCTGTATCCAACTGCTCTACAAAATAATATTGATATTTCCGCAGTATAAGTTGGCTGCCATAGTGGATCGCTTCTTCTGCGAATAGAAATTATATGTTGTGCATATTTGTTTGTTTCCTCTATAGTATTTTCAAAAAAACTTTCCAGTAAAAATATTTGTTCAAACTGGCCATATCTGGCCGTATCCAACTGCTCTACAAAATCGTTAAAAAAATAAACAAATCACGTTATTGAATTCTCGCAGCTTTGAGATAATGTGAGATGAAGCCTTTCCCACCTTTATTCAAGTATAAATACTGAGAAATTGTCTAGACCACATGGTTTTTTTCAATGTTTGAAGAGAAGTCTGTACCTTAGTTTTTAATGAAATGGCGTCAGCAAGTAGCAGTTCCAACTTTGAAGGCTTTACTCTTGACGATATAGAAAATATAAATGAAACCAAGAGTATTTTGTCTTCGGATGAATCTGATATTGATATTAGTGAATATTTGTCGGATGAGGAAGATTTTGAGAATGAAAGTGATGAAAATGATATCACAAACATGGTCAAAGATTACAACACCGGTCGCTATTCCTGATTTCACAGAAAACACTGGTCCACAACACAATTTACCTCTTGATGCTCAAGCATTGAACTATCTAGTTCTATTTTTACTGGAAAGTTTTTTTGAAAATATTATAGAGGAAACAAACAAATATGCACAACATATAATTTCTATTCGCAGAAGTGACCCACTATGGCAGCCAACTTATACTGCAGAAATATCAATATTATGTTTGGTGTTAAACAGCTTCCTCGACTGTGGAACTGCTGGAGTCCTGATATAAAGTATGGTGATCTATAATCTCAAGTATAATGTCAAAGATGAGGTATTCGAAAATATCTCAGTATTTACATTTAATTGATTCTACTAATGCCCCCAACTAAAACGACCCAAAGTACATCCTATAATTGATTTACTCCTTAATAGTTATAAAACTGTGTATCTACTTGGGAAAAATCTCAGTGTAGATGAAGCCATGATAGGCTTTAAGGGCAGAGTACATTTTCAGCAGTACATGCCTGCCAAACCCTCTAAATAGAGGATCAAGGTATGGGAAGTTTGTGAATTAGACACTGGATATTGTGTACACCTCAATATTTTCACAGGTAAAAAGTATAATGGAAACAGACCATATGGATTGGGACATGATGTAGTATGGTCTCTTACTGAACCATTTCACCATCAGCACCGACACCTCTATTTTGACCTTTTTTTTTTCCTTCAGTGGCTTTGCAGAAAATATTGCCCGTGTAAGTACTTACACATGCAATACTGCTATGGGCAACTGTAAAGGTTTACCCCGTGAAATGAAAACAAAATTTAAGAAAAGGTGGGGGTCATTTTACAAATGCAAATGGAAAATTTATTTACTATAGACTCCAGCTAAATACTACCCACCTGCTCATACACATGCACAAAAAGAGACTTTGACAACATGACTACTAATAGAATAATTTAATTTTCTTTGAATGCTAATATCTCAGTTCCATATCATTTGTGGAATTTTTTTCCTAAAACTATATATTTCTTTTACTATTTTTTGTTTTTGCCTTCTCTGACAGGGTAAACTTGAAATGGAATTAGAACTGCTCACAGAGGATGAAGCTACACAGCGGCCTGCTGGTACTGGCAGAGAAGATCCAAATGAAAACCCTCATTTAGAGCCCCCAAAGTAAGTTTAGTGTACTCCTCAATGATGCTTTCTGTTTATATATTGTTTTGTTTGAAAGAGTCTGCAATACCATAACTTTACTGTGTCACATCTCTTATCTCTAAAAATTCCTTATTCTCAAATATGTTCTGACTGCTTCATTACTATGACATCAGAGCATAATGCCACAAAATTAAGTGATGTGAGGTATATGGGACAATGCTCTGAGAATTTTACAATTCATCTACCTTTGTTAGTGATAAATATAATGGTTTATCACAGACACACATATACACACATCTAATTTGACATAATTTCATTTCATCATTTCATATTAGAAGTAGAACACACAAGTTTATCTCTTTTCTAAATTCAAGAGATAAAAATCACATTAAGTGATAAGTATTAATCCTTTCAATATGGAGATACACACTTATAAATACAAATCTAGTGTGGCAGGTCTTCTTTGATGATTAAGTTAATATGTCAAGCTAACTAGACTCACATAATATATACTATACTCTTACTGATTAGAATGGTGAACTGTCTTAAAAATCTGTTTACTGCTATATTGTAAAACTTGTTAATATTTGCATTGGTGATGGACTCAATGTGACGCCAATGACTTTGAAATTATCCATTCACTCATTTATCTGGCACTCTCCAATTCTATTCACCTATTGTAGCTCTTATTCAAGATACTGCCTTTTGTAATAGATGTTTAGTAGTAGTAGTAGTAGTAGTAGTAGTAGTTGTAGTATGGTGCCTCAGTAGTTAGTATCTTCTAATGATGATAATTATAAATAGACAAAGTTAATATTTGTTTTAACAGCTAGAAGTAAGCAGTCAAATCTCTGTCATTAGTTATTGGCTTGCAAACGAGTAGTTGGAGGATGACGATTATGAAATTATAAGATACTAATGTAATGTGTAGTCCTCCTACATATCTACAAACTATTGCAAAGTATAATTATTTTTTATTTAATAATCATTTCATTCAAGTCATTCAAGATGCTGATTAGATATGTAATAGTCCATGTTTTGGATGAGGAGTGTAGGTACATTGATAATTAAAATGAATGCTATTTAATTAGCTTAACATGTGGAAGCTTACTGAAGAGAATACATGGTATGCAATTAAGACCAGAACTGGTTTTAAGCCAATTAGATTTGCTCCAGCTGTTCTAAAAGATAAATCTTTATAAAAGAAGTTATATAATTCTAGTGTTCAGCCTTGAGGCCCTTTTGAAAGCATCAACAGTTGACAAAAGATATAATGTTCTGCAAAATCCTAAAGAGAAAACCAGTTATCATTCAAGCAGTGTTTAACCCTTTTGCAGTCAGATTGCTCTGTAATGCTTATTTATTCACATTATTTTGAATTAATCATCCACTATCTCATAGCTTCAAAAAGTCACTGGTGTTATTGTTTATTTTTAGAATGACCTTGTAGGGTAGGTGTGAGAGACCAAATCTGGCCAGTTTAAATGCTGAAGGGCTAAGCAATGGTACAAATATTGCTTTCAGATGAGGTCAACTGAAACAGTTTTGTTCAGAAATTAATGTACTTATTTTCTTTGTTTTTTTCCCCAACAGCCGACCTGATACGTCATTCATGTGGTTTACCTCTCCTTGGAAAACATTTAAATATATCTTCTGGAGAAATTACAAATGGAAATTGCTCTTTGCATTAATAATTATCATCGTGATCTTGCTAATCGTATTGTTTGTTTACTCCTTCCCAGTAAGTAGACATTTTAAGGTGTTTTTTGTTTGTTGTTTGTGTTTGTTTCTTTGGTCTTTCTGGAAGATTTTCATTTTACTATTCTTTCTCACATTCTGTTTTCTTTTTACTACTTTATATCTACATATATATAAATGTATACATATCCACTCACACACACTCACACACATCTTGTGGTGCAAAAACATAATAGTGCTCAATACATGCATTTGTTGAAAGTATATAAAGCCTGATATATATTTGTGTGTAATAAATAATCAGAGGTGACATAAAGTCATTCTGTTCCTTTCCAACGAGCTGAAATCAACTAAAGAGCCAGTTGAATGAAACTATGGTCTAACCCCTTATTCATCTCTCATTAATATATTGTTTGTGTGTCTGTCTGTGTGTGTGTTTGTGTGTCTGTGTTTGTCCCCCTAGCATTGCTTGACAACCGATGCTGGTGTGTTTACGTCCCCGTCACTTAGCGGTTCGGCAAAAGAGACCAATAGAATAAGTACTGGGCTTACAAAGAATAAGTCCCGGGGTCGATTTGCTCGTCTAAAGGCGATGCTCCAGCATGGCCGCAGTCAAATGACTGAAACAAGTAAAAGAGTAATATATATATATATATATATATATATATATATATACAAGAGAGAGTATATCTTGTGTGTTCAAATAGATGTATGAGCTCCACATACACTACCATTATCCAGTCTGCTTCCAGTATAGTGGTTTAGCTACTACTATATCTAGTACTATTACAGTTATGTTATACCGAGCAAATGTAGGAGAAATTATGATAAACACAAGTTTATTTTATTTTATTTGTTCTTATGTATGTTTTCCTCTATATTGAGTGTTTCAAGCATAATTGGATGCTTAACTACAGTGCATCATTAGGGAACTCTTTATTACATTATGTTTCAGAGAGTTGAAGTCTTTATATACAAACATATATACACGCTCTATTACAAGTATTGGGCACTTTTTTTACTGATCACCCAAATGCATTTTTCTGTATATATTTCATGTACTACAACATACGTTCTTTAGATTAAAAAAAAATAGTTTTAGGCAAACTGTCATTTTCATAAAACAAAATTGTTGTCTGGTGGAAATCTGTATAGGTAGATAGAATAAAAAACTTTGGTTCAAGACAAAACAATGCATGAGGTAAACTTAAAACTGGTATAACTGTTACAATGAAGTCCTAATTCTCAATCACTCAATAATTTACCAATCAGAGATAGAGATAGCATCTGCGTTTATAATACTTAAAAAAATTCCTCCAAATATCTGAATTTGGTGGTACATCCATGGTTGAACAGAATAAAAGTTGGATGTTAACTGAATGTTTAACCAAATCATCATCTGTTCATTTTGACTGAACCTAACTTTTTTTCTCTTTCTCATATTTGTTAATGTCAGTACAACAAAAATGGAATGAAGGAATTGTTAAAGATGCTTGATGTCGCTGATAGTCTTATATGTATCACCATCAAATGTAATTTACTTCTTTCATACCAGCATAGCTGCAAAAAAAAGGAATTCTAATGCATAGGCAAAGCAGAGAGAGTTTTTGTGTGGAGGAGTAAAGAATGTGCAAATTATCCTCTATTTATAAAGATTATGTATAAGTTAACCCCTTAGCATTCAGATTATTCTGTCGAATGTAATCCTTATTTATTCATATTGTTTCGAATTAATTATGCACTATCTCATAGCTTTGCGATTTTAACGATTGTTTTTAGCATGACCTTGTTGGGCATATATATATATTGGGGGGGGGGAGTGAAATCTGGCTGGTTTGAATGTAAAATAGGTAAAATATTTGGGACAGATGTGGCCAGTTTAAATGCTAAAGAGTTAAGGTGTCTTTTTCTACTCACATACACTTACACACTGCCAAAGTTATTAAGTTTGATTATTCACCTCTGAAGGATACATTACTCTACTTGCATTTTCTTGTCCTTATGCCACTGTTGAGGTATTTAAAGCGGAAGTCATCTGCCACAAAAATGTGTGCTCAAAGAAGTTAGATTTGTATAATTACCAGCATGGCATGGCAGGTGATGAGGAATAATAAAACCTGTTTTTTTAAAGATATTTAGTGACTGATCTCGTCTAGATAGAAAAACGTTTTTGTATTTTGTCAGAAAACTACACAATTTATGAGCAAGCAATCAACTTTCGTTGAAGGTAAAAATAAAATTGACTACATGCAAACAAATTATTGCAGGTTTCAAAATAAGAGACATTATGTGGCATATTTTTTTTTAAATGAAGCACAATTCTGTTTCATTCTTGATAGTTATCACCAATATAGGTAACAAAGTAACTATTTGAATTATGATTTGCACTTGAAAAAGTTATAGAGACAGCCTTCTAAATCTATTATGACAAAAGAAACCATTCATTATGGTTTTAAAAAATATACTTAATTGTCATATAATAATCATCATATTAATTTCAAATTTTGGCACAAGGTCAGCAATTTCAGAGGAGGGAGTAAGTAAATTGCATCAACCCTGGTGCTCAACTGGTACCTATTTGATCAACCCTGAAATGGTGAAAGGCAAAGTCAACCTCAGCAGAATTTGAACTCAGAACGAAAAGAGTCGAAATACTGCTAAATGTTTTGCCCAGTATTCTGCAATTCTGTTTGCTCATTGCCTTTTTTTTGATAATCATCATATTAATATAAGCGCTAACCAAATTCCTATCACTATGAAAACCTGAGGAAATAGTCGTGGTACACAACAAAGATTCTTTTAAGTTACATATATGTTATTTATTTGGTTAAAGATAAGTTTTCTTATGTTTCATCTCACACACGCGCACACACATAGAATTATAAATTAAAACACGACAATCAATCATAAATGAACATTCAGGTTCCTATAATTTTAGATATATCTGAATTTTTCACTATGATTTTGTGTGTATATACATTCACACGTGTATTATGTGTACATTTGGTAAATTTCCTTTTGTTTTGGTTTGGTTTTTTTCCTGAAGATTAACTGTTTTTTTTTTCTTCCTCTTTTTCATCCTTGCAGGAAGCATTTTCAAGAAAGATTGTTGGAGCTTAAAACCAGCCAAAATCTCCCTTTATATGAGATTTTATATGTTTATTTACTTTGCTATTTTTTACATAGGCCAATTACTAACCTAAACGAATGTTTAAAATAATAGTTTTCATTAGCTTATATTTTTTCTCAAAGGCATCTATTATTAACAGCTTTTTTATAGTATTTTCTTATGTAAAAAATAATTAAGGAATCACTGTTTTTCTCACATGTGTATGTGTGAGATATATATAATGATTAGTTCCTTGCTGAAAATTGATTTGTAATAAGGAATTAATATGATGATACTTTTTAGTAGGAATATATGGGGAAATATTAATGTATTAACATAATGTTAATGTATTAACATTAAATCATTTTAAGTTTGCAATGACTTACCTATTCCAAGGTTACTCAAACGGTGTTCTTGTCAAAATTCAAGATAAACAATAATGAAAATCATGGAATAATAGAAATTAGTAAAATATAATTAACAAAATATTGATATTCAAATTCTTTTTGCATATTAGTCAGCTGATTATATTCCCTTCTGCTTATAAAAATAAATTTTTAAAAATGGACTTTTGTGCCTTAAAAAATACCAAATGTTGGGGGGAAAAAATAATTGATTGAAATAATGTATCAATTACTGGAATATTTGCTTGGTTCCATTAAGTTTAGAAAGCCTCTTGAATGTTATAAAAATAAAGCAGAAATATTTTGTCATACATTTTAGTTGGCTTGATATTCTTACTTGACAAGGGTTGTGAAATCAATGCCATTTCTAGGGATCCTCGCTCGTACAACAAATATGAAATCAGTTTTAGTCATAATAATAATAATAGAACAACAGTTTTACGAAGTGCAAAACATTTAACCTGAATTTTTTTCTTTTTTTTTATATAATCAACCTTAGGTTTTAAATATCTATATACTATGACTTTAAGGTTCAAATAAAATCTCAATACATATAATGCAGTGCCCCCACCCCACCTCTTTATGTTATTTTCCTCTGTTATGTGAGACATATTAACCATTTGCTAACATCATCTTTAGATTATATTTTCCGTAATCAGAAGGTCACAGTTTTCATTACTCTCTAACATAACTCTTTACATGAATTTATTTTGTTTTTGATAAATTGTTATGTGTATACAAAAGAAACATTATTTTTCTCATGTTGTCACTTGTATAAACTCAAGTTTGTTCTTGTTAACTGATATTTTCAATAAACTACAACATATCGAAAAATAAAAGGTGTTACATTTTTGTGGTTCTTTCACTGCATTTCCTAGTTGTAATAATCTTAATAGAAATAAAATGATTTAAGGGATAAGTCAGTTTTTAAAAGGTTTCATTTACTATTTCTAAATTCACTAAGTCAGGACTGATTCACTTCTAAATTGTTTCATATTTGATTATATTTAGTTGTTGTCCTTTGGATGTGATAAAAGTTACTTGATGAATTTATTGCAAAACCTCTAATTTTTGTAGGAGCTATCTTATATGGATGAATAAGGACAAGCTCCTAAATTGATGAGAAATACATACTTACTATCTTTGTGTGTGTGAGAGCAAAAAAATGTACTCTGTGTACAATTGGCACACCATATGAAACTTAAATAACTTTGTGTATGAGATAGTATATAATTCAATCTACTGTTTTGTGAATAGATTATTAGTGGCTTACATATTTCTAGATTAAAACACAAAACAACATTGACTGAATTATGTAGTTTTCCAAGTGGGTGAACCATCAATTCTTAACCATCATCATCATTTAGTATCCGTTGTCCATCTGTTATACATATATAAACACACACGCATAGTTGCCCCATAGAATCAATTCCTTCCCATCTAAATGTATATAGAACCCCTAGCACAGTTCATTTTCAGTACACCCAATTGAGCATTCCAGCTAATGTTGTGTTGTAAGTTGACATTTCTCATTCAGCATAACTTTGCCATTGCTTATAAATTCTTGTTGATAGCATCACTTGCAGCTCTTTCTATAATTTCTAATAAACTACTACTTATGCCTCAATATTCAGCTTAATTTTATTATTGCTTACAAATTCTTGCTAATAGAATTGCCTGCAGCTATTTTTAATTTTTAATGATTTCTAATAAATTATTTCATATGCCTCAATTTTTATGGGTTTTTCCCCGTTATTATCCCTAATTTTACCTTGCATGAATGTATATATATATATATATATATATATATATATATATATATATATATATACTTTAAATACTTACGCTTAAAATGCTTTAAAGAAAATGTTTGCTTGTCTTTTAACTTCATTTATACAGGTGTATTTTTATAATGTGAATTGATATTAATTTCTGCTTTATTTCTTTGCTTAGGCATGCTGCATTTTGTTTTAAGATTACTAATGCTGACTTATCCTTAAAAGGAAAACAAAAAGATGCACATTCATCCTTCTTTTCTTTGCTGTCTTTTAGCTTTATGATTTCATCAGTTTTGTAACATTTACTTCAGTAATGTTTGTTTGTTTTATATTAATAGAGATAATTCCAGTAATTTTGCAAGCTTTTGATCAGTTTTGAAATGTTTAGTAATGAATTTGTTACTATTTGAATAATCATTGCAAACTGACTGGAATTATAACTTACCTTTCAGTTTATTTATATTATAATTCAAGTGAATGTGTCTGATGCTAGATTGACATTAAATATTTTTATTATTGTTTCTTCATACTTAGCTATGTTGCATGCATCTCTTACCTAATTCAAAAGTTATAACATAACAAATTACCCATTCTTTAAAGATATATTTATATCTTGTCGCTAGAGCTTCTTATTTCTAATCATTGTGAAGTTGTGATGATAGCTGTGAGGAAGTTTGCCTAGGATAAGAGTGAAGGGAATATGCTATTAAGCAGATATTATTAGTAATTTCTTTACAGAACATCATTGATTAACCATAATAATATACATACATATAGTATATTATTCAATGCATATAAGATAAGAATACAAGCAGTTATCAAATTAATAATTTATATTCATGTTTTTTAATAACTGCTTGTATTCTTATCTTATATGCATTGAATAATATACTATATGTATGTATATTATTATGGTTGTCGTTTTGATAAATAAATAAGTCAACATTTGAATGTCCTAAAGTTGATGAACCAACTAATGTGCATGTCTTTTGCTAACACCTCAGTATTAAACTAGTAATATGCTCACTGTTCAAATCTTCAAAAATTTTTTTAGATTATATGAAACAACTTGGATTTTACAAATCTAGGAGACATAAAGATTATACAGATTCTTGTACCACTCAGGTTCCATTAAACAATTATGTAACACTTTATAGCTACATACAATTAATAGCCATAGTTTTGATTTCTCATTTGGGAACACCTTCAGTTTTGTGATGCTATATTTTATTTTCTTGCTGAAATCTTGAGATTAGCATGAATGTCAAAAATTCCAATTTTCTCTATCACCTATAACTCTGAAGCTTTGTGTTAATGTAAAGAAATTTACATCTTATACAGAGATTGCCTTCTTCATTGATGTAATTCCACCAGATTCTCACAAGAAATGAAGAAAGCAATTCGTTTCTACAGATTTTTACTTTTTCTGGTCTGTTAGAATTCATGAAAAACATGTCTAGATTCTTCACTTAATATGAATTACTATAGATCTTTTCAAATTCCTCTTATTCATAGCTATATCTTCAATACAAGCATTGTCTTTGCTTTTAGTTTTCCTGTTTACTCAGGCTTACTGATAAATCTAGAAAATAAAAAGTTTTCATTAAAATCCACCACATCAAGATGTGCTAAACTTACAAACACTGTTTTAAAAAAACATATTAAGCTGAACTATATAATTCAAGTTAGTGATATACAAAATTTTTATCTAACTCATTATGTAAGCAAAACTTGTTTATTATTCTTATTTTATATATCCATTGTCTGGAAATCTTTCATCACACACCTGTGACCTCTTCAATGACACTCCATCCCATGTATCTCCTCCAGTTTTAATGTTGCAATGCAATTATGATGTATGTGTTGTTGACTGTGAAACAGTTGCTAGCTAAAGTGTTGAGTTATCAGTGTAGTAAGTCAAAACAACTAGTGACAAGAAGGCCTGGTGCTAATGGAATTTGAGGTTTTGATTTCTGAGGTCATTAATTACCTTTTCTATCAAAATTGGACAAAAAGACCTAATCTGCATACTAAGAGCTATTATAACATACATGCATCCAATAGCATTTCCATTGATAAAATATACAAGGTAGATTTCTTAAAATTAACTTAGACTTGCTGTTATTTATTTATTGCTTTAGGATGGACAGGTTTTAGATTATATACTCAGATATATTCTTGACTGGTGGAAATCTCTGGATATAAGTAATCCTAATTAAAATTACTCAGTTGCAACTGCTTGAATCTTGCATTATTTTAAACCTTAGTAATTGTAAAAAATAGTAAAGACACCCTTTTGGATGTTTTTTTTTTTCTGCTTTTTTGCTTAAAGCTTTATATTTGCTGCTTTATTCTACTTGTTTTTCTTTGTATTAAAACTGCATGTCATTTAAGTGTATGTGTTTTATATTTCATTTTATCTCATTCCTTTTACTGTTTTAAATGTTGTATTACTAAAATCTCCTATCTTTTAATAAATAACTTTATAATAAATTTTGTAATTCTATAAATTGATAAAAAAAAAATTGAGATTAGCTGAAATGACAAGAGAATGCAAATGGAATTTCAAAGTTAAAAGGAAAGATGTCAACAGGCTATGCTTTATTCTTTGAATAATTGATCATTCTTTTTGGATACTTAAAAAATCACAACAATAATAATAATGATAATCTTAATAATGATGATGATAATCTCAAGATTTCTGACATGGTTTTATAAATCAAAAAGAGGGGAAAATGTGTGTGTGCATGATGAATTTATCTAACTGTATTATCATTACATTAACTTCTCATTTTATTTTTCTCAACACAGGGAGCAATTGTGCATCGCATTATTGGATCGCTGAATATGAAAGATGATTGATATCAAGACAGTGCAGTCTTTTTGTGACACTAAAAGTCATGAAGTTTACAAAGTTTCCAAATACATACCCAATAAGATATTTTCGCTTATTTTTAGAATATAGTGAGACTTACATTTTCTTTTATCAACACCTCTTCCCAAGACATTTAATACCATTTGGAATGTTGTACAAACATTTATTAAGGGGTTTTAAAACTGAGCTATTAATAAAATTTAACCTTAATATTTGAATAATTTCAAAAATTAGAAATCCAAAACAATGTTTTTCAACAACAAAGCAGCTTTATGTAGTTGTAGCTTATCAACAAACCTGGATGAAGTAATTTTTTATCTGTCTACACATCTATAAATGTCTAATAGATCTTGTAAATAATTAATCACTATTACCTATACTTATCTGAAGACTCAGAAAGCCTTTCTGTATATAAAACCAGTCTGGTTAATTATTTCTATTTGTGCATCATTAAAATTGAGTTTATGTGTCTGTCTATTGTTGTCTTTCTTAATTTCTTTCATGTTAATTAATTTTGTATTGCTTTTCCATATTTTTCATTCTTTTTTTTTACCTAATTTGATTTGGTGCATCTTGGAGTTTAGCTCTTATAGCCTTTTACCATTTTGTCAATAAAAAAAGAATCAAGTTTAATTTCTGGAACAAAAAAGTATTAAATAACAACTAAAGTATGACACCATATGGTACCTGTCTTATTTGATTGGGCTTTGTAGTTGTACAAGGCACAATATTAGTTCCAGGATATGTTTACTACTTAATCTAACAGAGTGAAGAGCCTCTGGTAGATGAGATTCTCATTCAATTTTAAGAATGCAACATGACTTGACAGTATGGATATGAACTTCCCAGACAATGCCATTCTCTTTCAATTTGATTGTTTCTTGTTGGATGATAATGTGTGATCTTATAAGATGCCTCTGCTTGACTAGTTAGATAAATTTTCATGAGATGAAGTTTAAGCATCTAATGACAGTTGTGGATGTCATATTTCAGGGAATAGCAATGAGGAATATTCATGAACAGTAAAAATGTTCTTATATGAGATCAAAGAGGAACTTTAAAGTCAATACTCAATCTTACCATTAGTCATTTGGGTGTGGTCACTTCTGAAATGCTGGTATGATCTCTACACAAGTACAACATGCTCAATAGACATACTAGATGTCCTCAGTATTGAAAGGTTGAACAAAGTGAAGCATACAATACTAGGATGACAATGTCTTTTATGGATATCAATGAAAATCATCAATATTGATGCAAGTTCGATCTGCCATTGTTGTATTCCTACATATGTCAAACATGACTGCGACAGATTACTGGTCAGTAGAAATTATAAAGTGATGACTCAACATTGAATCTACTTTCTCACTATTTCAATTATTGTAGATGCATCTGTTTTCAACAGTTAGAAAATGGATCTCACAAAAACAAACGTCTTCACCTTAAAACTGATCCACTTCGTTTCAAGCAGCAGACACAATGACAACAGTGACATTACACTAAAAAATAGTGTTAGAATCAATGACATATTTCTTCAAAAATAGCAAAAGGTACAAATGCTTCCTAGTTGAGAAGAAAAGTAAATCTGTAGAGATGAATCACTTTATCAGAAAATTCTTTGGTACACTTAGTGTAATAAGTGAACATGTCAAACTCATATTGCATCTAACTTGTAGATAGTGACAGTTCTAGAAGTGGCTTCAGCATTCAGGCTCCAACTTAATTTGTACATTTCTCAAGTTGGGAGCCAAGAACAACTGAAGTTGTAACAGATTCAGATTCATTAAAAAAATCAACTTCCTCTTTTTAGCAGTGAATAGAAAATGTGGATCTTTTCTGTTTTTTAATGTTTAGTGGAAATTTTAAAATTTGGTGTGGAAATTTTAATGTTTAGTGAAAATTTTAAAATTTGGTGTATTGATGTAATTTTCCATGCTGAATCTCAGGAGCTAATTCAATTTTTCCAGAATTTTTTTTAAAAAAGTTACATAGGTTTAAAGTTTGAAAATTTTTACCATCAGAAAATTGGATTTGGAAGCTGTCATTTTGTGCGTGACTGCATGTGTTGTCAAATGTAAACAAATGAAATATTGGCGGAATTCTACTTTACACACACCATATAAACCCTCATAACTTTTTTATTTTGGAGAATTTTCAGAAAATATTTGCAAATTTGTTTTCTACATATGGGAATTCATACAATTATGTAATAAAAAAAATCTGGTGCATGATTTAAGGCCTGTTCAGCTATTATTTTTAGCACATCTCAAGACTGCCTCATACCTCATGTGTTTTAAGCATTTATCATCGTTTAACGTCCGTTTTCCATGCTGGCATGGGCTGGATGGTTTGACTGAGTGGCTGCACCAGGCTCCAATCTGATCTGGCAATGTTTCTACAGCTGGATGCCCTTGCTAACACCAACCACACCAAGAGTGTTGTGGGTGCTTTTTACATGCCACTGGCACAGGAGCCAGTCAGGTGGGCCTGGCATCAATCATGTTTGGACAGTGCTTTTTATGTGCCATTGGCATGGGGGCCAGTCAGGAAGTCCTGACATTGGCCACATTTGGATGGTGCTTTTTACGTACCACCAGCACAAGAGCCGGTCAAGGTTTACCAGCATCAGCCACGTTTAGATAGTGCTTTTTATGTACCACTGGCACAGGAGCCAGTCAGTGGGTACTGGCATCGGCCACGTTAGGATTGTGCTTTTTACATGCCACAAGCATGGGGGCCAGTCAGGCAGTCCTGGCGTCGATCACTTTTGGATGGTACTTTTTACGTGCCACCAGCGCAAGAGCCAGTAAGGGGGCACTGGCCACAGCTACAATATTGGTTTTACTTGACTCAACAGGTCTTCTCAAACATATCATATCGCTCAATGCATCAGGGGTACTCTTAACTGGGCCGGACATGCATGGCTGCGATCTCACTTTAGTTGCCAAGTCTTATTTCTATAAAATAAGCAGATTTAAAAGCATCCAGTTCACACTGTGAAGTGGTTGGTGTTTGGAATGACATCCAGCCATGCAAACCATGCCAACAAGCCTCACTGGTGCTGGTGCCATATCAAAAGTACCCAGTCCACACTGTAAAGTGGTTGACATAAGGAAGAGCATTCAGCCATAAAAACTGTATTAAAATTGATAGTGGAGCCTAGTGCAGTCCTCTGGCTAGCTAGCTCCTATGAACCCATCCAACCCATGCCAGTCTGGAAAATGGATGTTAAATGATGAAGAAGCAGATTATTCTCAACATAATTACTTTTTGTACATATCGCTTTAACAGCCACCTTTCTACGCTTACATTGGCTGGAGTTTATTGAAGCAGGTTTTCTACAGCCAGAGGCTCTTCCTGCTGTTAATCCTCACCTGTTTTCCATCAATGTAATATTTCTCCTTGGTCAAACATGTTTTTGAAGAATATTGGAAATAGATTACACTGTTTGTATGACTGACCCTCATTTTACAACTATCACACTATGTAAAGACAAGGAGACAAACATAATCACACACATATGTATGTACATATATACATACCTTTGTTGGTAACAAAGGGCCTCTCCCTCAGAGTGAAAGTCAGATTGTATGATGCCTGTGTGAAAACAGCCATGCTACATGGCAGTGAAACATGGGATGTGACTGCAGAGAACATGTGAAGGCTTGAAAGAAGCTAGTATGTTACACTGGATGTGCAACAGTGTAAGCATCTTGTGAGAAAAATTGGGTGTAAGAGGCATCAGATGTGATGTGCAAGAGAGATGACTGCACTGGCATGGTTATGTGATGCATATGGTCGGGGACAGCTGTGTAAAGAAGTGCTGATCTCTGTGGAAGAGGTAGACATGGGATGAGGTGGTAAAGCACTCATGCCAGTCACACGTAAAAGGAATCTTCTGCACTCTTGAAGTGGTTGGCATCCAGCTGTAGAAACCATGCCAAATCAGACTGGAACCTGGTACAGCTCTCCAGGTTACCAGTTCCAATCAAACTAACTCATGGAAAGCAGATGTTAAATGATGATGATATATATATATGCCTGGCTTCTTTCAGTCTCCATCTTCCAGATACACTTACATAGCTTTGTTTGACCAAGAGTTATAGTAGAAGATACTCGCCCAAGGTGCCATACAGTCCCTAGCCAACCATGGATTTGGTACCTTCTGATATTAAGATGTCAATATTTTTATAATCATAACATCATGTCTAGATAATGCAATATATTTTACAGCAATGAAATAGTTTTGAATAATTGTAGTGCACCAAAAACAATACAAGGCATCATCCATTTCCCCAAGTCGGCAAGGGGTTTGGACAGGTCTACTCCAGTACAGTTTCGCTGTTGTGGTCCCTCATGAATCACATATCTGTGCTGTTGTAGTCAACTCTATGGCCAATTCTTTTGATGCCCATTTTTTTTCCCTCTTGGATCACCTCACTGTGCTCTGTCATTCATGTATACTGACATTATGCACCCTGCAGAACAAGCTCGCCTCATTTCTATCCAGCTCTTCATTCGACAATCATATTGTTGTGATATGCTGTACACTTTACACAAATGTCATGCAATCTGCCCTTCACTCAGTGAGAAGCAACCTTTGTTGTCAACAGAATAGTTACCTGAACTTTTTTAAGCCCCTCTGCCCTTACTCTGAATGCAATCACCTCCACAGCTGGTAACTTGTTAACTACAGCTGATCATATGAAGTCCTATCGACTTGCCTGTATCACACTACTTTTATAGGTTGCATTGAGTACACAATATCCATTTCTTACTGACTCATTTTCAACATAGTAAGCAAGACAACCACCCAGATGGTAGTCAAGTTTTCTATCTTACTAATTAAAATTTTCATCTCTGCTTGGTTGACTTTAAGCCTCTTGATTCTCAAACTTGGTGCCATCTTTGAAGCATTTCCTTTGATGACTAGCATCCATGCTAGTGGAGTGTTAAAAGCACCAGCCGAGCATGATTGTTGCCAGAGCAACTAACTGGCTTCCGTAAAAAGCACCATTTGAGCGTGATCGTTACCAGCGTCACCTTACTGGTACTTGTGCCAGTGGCACATGAAAAAACATTCGAGCAAGGTCGTTGCCAGTGCTGCTGGACTGGCTCCTGTGCAGTGGCATGTAAAAAAACATCATTTGAGCACAGCCGTTGCCAGTACCGCCTGACTAGCCCTCATGCCAGTGGCATGTAAAAGCACCCACTACACTCTTGGAGTGGTTGGCATTAGGAAGAACATCCAGCTATAGAAACTCTGCCAGATCAGATAGGAGCCTGGTGCAGCCATCTGGTTCGCCAGTCCTCAGTCAAATCGTCCAGCCTATGATAGCATGGAAAGCGGATGTTAAACGATGATGATGATGACAACTAAGTTGTTGGCATAGAGGAATTCTCATGGACAAGAGAGGACCTGAGAATCAAACATTGATTGACAACTACATGCACAAGCTAAACAGGGAAGCCTCTAAGTGGTTGCTTAACCTACAAGAAAATGTATCCAAATCTCCCCCTACTGTACAAAGTAAGGCAGAATACATCAATGTAGTTTTCAATAAACTCTGAAAAGAAGACTGAACAGTCATGGCTGATTAACTGTCACTCAGCTGACAACACCTTTGTACATGGCTTACACAACTCTCATAAGCCCAGTTTTCTTAACAGCCATGAGTCTACAGAGCAAGGTATCATGTCAAAATCCTTTTCCCAGTCAAAAAATGCAAGACAAAGTAGCTTGCTCTAAGAGAAATAATTATTGATCTTAGCTAAGAGAATGTCAGTAATACCTCATTGTGCATTAACTCTCTCTCTCTCACTGCTTCAATTTGATCTATCAACTTGATGCATCTTTCTAATACAAAATTGTCTGGTATTTTTGTCTGCACACTTACAAATTGTTTTAATGTTTACTTTTCCATGTTTGCATGGGTCAGTTTTCTAGAGCCAGATGCCCTTCCAATTGCCAACCCATGTTATCAAGTGAGGTAACAAGCTCCTAGTCTATCAATCAACAAACAGCACAGACATGTTTACATGGAAAACTAGAAACACCACCAGATGAATGAGCCTTTCATTTACAAATATCAAACAAAATCAAGAAGCCCAGTTGTACTTTCATGATGGACTGCAAATAACATCACTAGCAAAAGCTATTGTTTACAATCTGCAAATGAACACATGTAAACAAGGAAATGCAAAATCACTCACATCCAACAATCCTACCACACACACAACAGGCTTCTTCTGTCAAGGCTTTGGTTGGAACAGGGCCATAGAAGACACTTGTCCAAGATACCATGCAAGAGAACAAATCTCTGAAAGATTTTATAGTCAATCATTAACACTTAGAAAAATCTCAAGACTCAAAAAGCCTTTCTGTAAATGTGCCGGTGGCACATAAAAAGCACCAACCGATCGTGGCCGATGCCAGACCCCTCTGGCACCTGTGCAGGTGGCACGTAAAAAGCACCCACTACACTCGCGGAGTGGTTGGCGTTAGGAAGGGCATCCAGCTGTAGAAACACTGCCAGATCAGACTGGAGCCTGGAGCAGCCCCTGGCTCCCCAGACCCCGGTCAAACCGTCCAACCCGTGCTAGCGCGGAAAACGGACTTTAAACGATGATGATGAATTAGGCATATTATATATAGACCTCACCAGTGCTGGTGCCACGTAAAAAGCACCCAGTCCACTCTGACAGGTGGTTGGCATTAAGAAGGGCATCCAACCATAAAAACCATCTAAAAACACAGTAAAGCCTGAGTGCAGTCCTCTGGCTTGTCAGCTCCTGTTGAACCAACTGTAGCCAGCATTGAAAGCAGACATTAAATGATGTTGATATATTTAGGAGGAGGGATTCCTAATATATATTTATACACACAATGAACTTTCAGTTTCTATAACTAAATTTACTCAGAAATGCGATAGTTGACCTGGGATATATAAGGTACTTGCCCAAAAGTGTGACCGAACCTGGAACCACATCATTGGGAAGCAAGCTTCTTAACCACACAACCAAGATCAAATAAAATTCTTTATAACAGGTGCTCCAGCATAGACACAGCCAATGACTGAAATTAGCAAAAGAATATAATAAATAAAACTAGCCAGAGCAATTATTACTTTTTTTATTTGTACATCATTTAAGATTGAGCTTCTGTCTCTATTTCCATTTCTGTTTTTGTTGCTGTGTCTATTTCTGTCGTTGCTTTCTCTGAATTCCTTGATGCTAAATATTTTTTATATTGCTTTTCCATATTTTTAAATTTGTTTATCTTTTTCTTAATTTGATTTGGTGTATCTTGATAATAGTTCCTGTAATCTCTTGCCATTTTCTGTGAAAAAAAAAATTAATATCAGATATAAAAACCTAAACACATACACAAAAAATGACAATTAACTAAAAGAAAATAAGTAGCACTTGTTCTGAAGCTTGCCATCTTATAAAAATATAAAATTAATTCTGAAATTATCAGTCATAGACTTGGTTAATCCAGAAGTGCCTAACATTTTGAAAGAAATAAAATAAACTAGTTTACTCACTTCATAGTCTTCCCCATATTTTTCCATCATTAGTATACAGTATTTGACGTCTTCTTCTGCCATGGATTTTGGCCGTTTTCCTGCACTATTTGCTTCTTCTTCTAAACCTATCAACCAGGGAGAAAGGAAATGATCATATATAAAGGTTTGAAGTTTTAGGAGGTGAGACACCCACCTTCAAGAGATTTTATTCAAAAGTATACAAGTTTAGTGCTGGTTTTGTCAAATGACAAAGTTTTACTATTTTCGGTATAAAAGGGACGTAACTCAACGCAACTATTTACACTGGTACATACAAAAAAAAAAACTAATATACAAATGTGTGTGCGCACACGGCTTCCCTGCGTGTATATGTATCGACGATTATATCACCGCCAATAGTTGACTGATACTTTATTGACCCATGGAGGATGAAAATCAAAATTGACCTCTGCAGGAATTGAATCTGAACAGAAAGGCATTTTGGGTTGATGCTAATAATTCTACACTTAAAAATTATCAATACAGTTCTGAATTTTTTTTTTTTTTTGGTCAACTCAGATCCATACATATGTCATGTAATTATAATGCTGACAACAACTGCAACACGAAAACCATGCATTTATTTAAATCAAATAAATCACTTCAAGACAACTAGCAACATTTATACATTTTTAGAGCTACTAAATGCATTTAGTATTTGCTCCTTTGTAGCTGAGATTAAACTTAACTTAAAGACTTGAAGTATTTAAAAAATCACAAAACACCAGTGGGTAATAGATCTAGTGTAGTAGGGACCAAAATAAAGATTCATTGTGTGGTGTATACTAAGCTCAGTGGAGTCCATCTTCCCCTTCTCCAAACAATACCAAGTCTAGTTGAATTCACACAGCATACTGATTAAATATTTGTTGGTTTCAGCATTGTTAATTGCATAAGGTACATAACCAGTACCAGGATGTGTAATGACTTCTTAACCAATACTCTGACACAGGTATTCAAGATTTCCATGTTGGCATGGGTTGGGCAGTTTGACAAGAGTTGGCTAGACTGAAGACTGCACCATCCTTCATTGTCTGTTTTGATATGGTTTTTATGGCTGGATGCCCTTTTTACAAGGCACCAGCAGAGACGAGGTCAAGATCTCATTTTCAGGAAATCAATGAATAGCCAAGATAACTGTCATCTGTTTAATCATCTACTTCAGCTGCTGAATTTGTGCATTTTCATGGTGAGGAATAAGATTCCACTTTGATAAATTATTTATGAATGCAAATAAATCCTAAATGCTTAACTCTGGTTTCATCAAACTAAACATATGAGAGAAACCATAATTTTTAAGAATAATATTTCTACATGTCTTGCCCAGAAAAAGAACAAAGTATTTATAGTTGATTTTTAACTCATAACCCAGGAGCTAGTAATCCAATACCATATACACTTAATGATTTAACATCTTTGAACTAATAGATGTAGCAGAAGACTAAATGATAATTTGATGGAATGCAAACAGTGAGAATTATCACATTAATAATATTGGAATGGTCAGCTTTCAAAATACTCAAACTATCCAAGTTGACAACAAAAAGAAGTTATTAACCTTTTACAACAAAATCTTTTCTAGGAGGTTTCTTTGTTTTATCCACTTCCATCGTTTCAGCTTCAAGGCTTCGATAACCCATGATATCCTGAAAATCAAATTTCACAGCAATAATTTTGGAAATTCAAGCAACAAAATATACTGAATAAAAAGAAGAAAAAAGTACTTTAGTAATTAAGCAAAAATAAAACTGAAGATGCTTTACTGCTTTTAATACTAATGAATTGAAATTCCTCCAAGTTCTATGATACAAACTTCCTGTTTTTAAATAGTCTTAAAACTTTCCATTACAATTTCATGCTAATTTGTATCCTAGACACTAGCTTAATAATGACAAAGTTATTTTTCTAAATACTTATTAATTTCAAATTTAATCTGAAACACAGAAATAATGCAACAAAAAGGTTAAGTCGATGAAGTTTGGAAAAGAAAAGATGATCAGGCATACCTTTACACTTGGAATAGGCAGTGTTTTATTAGGATTAAAACAAAGTCCCATGTCTTCAAAGTTGCTTTGTGAAGATTTACCCTTGTTCCAGAATTTCTTTATCAAAGCACTAGTGAATAAAAATAAGATTTTTTAAAAATGAATTAAAACAATGGATTTAATTTTAAAGGTACTGTCATAACAATATCAAAATGAAAGCAACAACATAATCTAATAAATTTAGTATAAATCCAATCAAAATTAAACTGAAGAAATCACTGAAATTTCTATTTTATTCCTCCATAAATCTCACTCCGGAAGGAAAGATTAAGTGATGGGCTAGTTTGATTCCTCAAACAAGTGAAATCATGGAGTTCACTACCCAAGAACTCTGAATACAAAGTACTTTACAGACCACCCGAAAAACCCCTACAATTCAACTTATTCTTCACCCTGGACTGGTACCTTCTTTAGTTAATTACAAAAGGAGAAAAAGTAAAGCAAACCTCAGTAGAATTTCAACTCACAACACTAAGAACCAGAACAAATACTACAAGGCATTTTATATGTGTTCTATCAATATAGCTCTTGATATATTGAAAATGTTAGGCTATGTACGTTTTATGCTAATTACTCCCATAGTAAATCAGTTTGTAGATATTTAGATGCCCAGATCAACCCATGAAAAACTATGGTCAAAAATATTCCATTCATAGCCATCCATCCTTTTTTAGAAAGTAAATATAAGACAACTTCCTTTTTACATTTACAATAATAGAATGAGACCTGACAGAGTTGGATGCTATTTCTACCTCATCAAGTGACTACATTTTGATTGCTCAACATAACATGCACTTTACCCCAGGTCAGCCCTGAAAGAGTAAGATCATCAAGGGCAATCCAGCAATAACCACTTCTTTTTTCTTCAAAGATGGTTAGGCATGGGATAAAATATATTCACCATGTATTCCAAGATAGTCAAATGGCTAAATTGTGTCTCCTTCATTAACAGGTTATTTAGCCCTAGGTCAAACCTGATCAAGTAGGCTTATGATCAAAGGCACTCCAACCATGACTGGCCAAATTTTTTCAAATAGTGCATCTTGGACATTTAGAAACCCAAAATATACACATAACATTGTGACCATTTAATACATATAAATATATATGGATGTGAATGTGAGTGTATGTATATATATATATATATATATATATATACACAGTCATCATGATCCTTTAAAGTCTGTTTTCCATGCTGGCACGGGTTGAACAGTTTGAGCAGAGCCAGCAAGCTGGAGAGCTGAATCAGGTTCTATTCTGTTTTGGCTTGGTTTCTACAACTAGATGCTCTTGGAAATGAGCATCACTTGTATGGTAATGCTCACTTATGACTAATGTAATTTCAAGACAAGAGTGCACACAATAAATAAATGTGTTTGGAAGGGCATCCAACTGTAAAACCCCAACCAAAACAGACAGTGAAACCTAGTGCAGTCTTCTGCCTAACCAGTCCCAATCAAACTGTCCAACACATCCCACTCACAAAGATTAATTCAGCCCAGATTATAGAAACACTTGCCCATGGTGCCCTGCAAAAGGAACCAAAACCACTTGGTTGGGAAGCAAGCTTCTTAAACACACAGTCATGTCTGAGCCTAAAAGTGAAAAAAATAAAGACATGTCCATCCCAACTATTTTCAGACAAGTATCTTGGATTTATAATACCCAATATGTTCTCACTTTGCTTTAAAATGGTAGGATGCTATTTGAGGGATATTTAGTTGCTATCTCAAGTAGATCAAGCGTCTTTGGTTATTGAATGGTTGCAATAAAGCAGATTTTTCTGATTGCTTAAATGTACTTGATTTCATTGAGTGATTTTCGCTTTAAATTTAAGAAGGAAAAAAAAAGGGTTAGGATAACAGTGTTTTTTAATTAAGGGTCAGTCTTGTGCTGGTAGATCTACGATCAAAAGCCTTCCAGCAGTGACTAAGATAACATCATCCAATATATCCTTCTTAAAGCTAGGATGGTGTGATGTGAAAAAGATTTGATTGCTGTATCTAGCAGGTTGAATGACCATGAAGAGGCTGTTTAGTTGACTCGTCTTGCAGTGTTTCTCATGGAGGAGGGGGGGGTTAAGATACAAGTTGCCAAGCTTAATAAAATTACGACAGCTTTAAACTTTTTAAAATTATTCCACTATGATAGTGAAGAAAGAATTATACTATGGATGCAAACTACTTTTTCATCTAATTAATAAAAAGGGTGAGGGGCAAATATTTCACTAATATTTTAAAGGGAGTGCTGGTATGTCATTTTGAGAACCACTAGTCTCAAAACAATTACAGTTTAGCCGTATGCCAATCTGGATCCAATAACGATATTTAATGCTGGTACTCATGTACGTTAGAGTTCCATTAATAAATTTCTCATTCGTCTAATATTTTGATTACCTCCCTTTGATTCTGCCAAGGACCTTTATAGTACATGAATACTTCTACATTAAATTTTTAAAAATACATCTTCGAAGTTTTTTCAAATTGGAAACTCATGGTGTAAGTGTCCATCAATATATACGGTATAGCTAGTTAATTGCCCTATTCTCTTTTGTTTTCTCAATAATGAATACTGTTTACAATATAATTTTGTAAAGATACGTTTCGGAAGTTGTAGGTTGCAACCACGTTGAATTTAGTTGGGTTTTTTTTTAATAGTTTTATATTTTATTCTGAAAAAAAAAAAAGAACTTCATGTGGGCGGAAGTACAAAATACGTACACCACCCGTTTTCGGCGTAACAAAAACCCTAACCCTTAACACCCTTTCGCCTTCGTGTGTTTAACGATCAAGCAACTTCTAATTACTATTCACAGCGTAAAACAAGGAGCCTAATTTACGGTTAAAACTCCAAATATTTCTTTTACAATCAGTAAAGGAAATTGGAGTTAACGAGAAGACGTTTCCCTGGGTCATTTATAGTGTCAAACCCTACGTTTCCTAGCTCAACCACTCGAATTTTAGTATACCCACAGGCCTCGGTATAACCCTTGTTCCTAATACCCACATCAATCACTGTTTACAGTATGTAAGACAATTTAAGGTAGAAATAGCATTGAAATTTCTCGCAAACATCATCTCGTCGTGTTATGGAAGGAAAGAATGCCACGCTTTATAATACAGACCAAGATATCCTTAAAAGACAGGAATGTTACAGCAGCAATGCTTTTAACGAAGGCTGACTGCGTGCTAAACAATAATAAATTAAGAAATTCGTCAACGTCGGAAGTTATTTGTCGACGTTTTATAAAGAGTGAATACTCTCCACGTGGTGTATCAAAGAAAGCGAGGCACTTACCAATCAATACTGGGCACTTTTTTCCTTTTCTTATTTTCCTGTCTTCGGTTAACATTATATCTATAACTATGCTTCGAACGGACTTTTCGACCAACACCTTTAGGCATGTTTACTGTTATATTGTAACTTAAATGTTAGAACAAATTAATGTTTAATATGAATCCAGTGACGAGTGAGCAAAAAACAATCAAATTTTCAAACCGGAAGTAATATTGTGAGCGTGTTCATGGTGAACGGAAATAATGCCACAGAAAAGAAATGTCATGTGTGAGTTAAGAGAAGAAAAAAGTCGTAGAAAAGAAATGTTAGATTTCATTTAATAACCATAGATGAAGTAAATAAAAAAATATATATATTTCAAGAAGCTTATAACTATCAAATCGATTTAATTTAAGCACAATGTCAACAAAATTTAAATGTGAAAAAAAAAAATTTTATTCACTATCTTAAGGAAAACAATGAAACAAAAGCTTCATTTATTATTATTTTATTTTACCTAACTTTTAGTTTACCTAACTTTCGAAATAATCTTTTCTCCGATATACACGAGGTCAGAATTTTAGAAACGACGGGTTTTAGTCGATTTAAGTCGACAACGGCAAATTCTGAGAATAAAAATGCGAGATTAGATTGATTGAAATGAGATATAACTCATTAATGTATATTGTTAAAAAATATTTTTTAATCATTGAAAATTTTCATATCTTGAAGAAAAATTATTTTTATCGTTGACCCGGTTTTAGAATAGAATCACTTCCCTTGTGTTGTTAACCTAGAAGAGCGACACAAATTATTTGAGTTTCTATTGTTTTTCAAATAGAATAAATGGAAACAAAAATTGCTTCCAACTACTTGTCTCTGCCATTTTTGAGAAAACGAAGTATATATTTCTTATAAATAGGTAGTTATTCGTAATTGGGACCGTTTAGTTCAACCCTGATCTTGCTGACGTATGATCAAACACATTCACACCGTGATTATCCCATGCATTTAAGCCTATGTAGGACTACATTATGTAACGTGAGCTTCTTTTATCAATAGTATAAGATTTGAGGGAGATCTGAATGTTAATTTGTCGCAAGTTCAGCGATTGCTGAACTTGGAAATCTCACACCTCGTCACACAATGAGAAAAATATGTTACCATTACAAAATATTAAATAGATAAAAACAGAAAAAATGCTACAGGGTTTATTGACAAAAGTAAACGGACAATATCAGTAAAATATAATGTTATAAATGTTTTGGGTCACCTCAAAATTTGTTAGAGGCAAAATCCTAGTATTTCCAGCTGTGTTATATAATTCACACGCGTTCATATATATATATATAATTATATATATATATATTATATATATAATATATATATATATATATATATATGAGGTGTTGAAAATGCACTGAGATTCGTTTAGATTTTTTATTTTAAAGAGTTAACCGGTTTCACACAGACATGGAGTGCAGCATAGTTCCACGTCTTTCTATCTCTACTTTTAAAAATCAAAGAAATCTGTGAAACCGGTTAAGTCTTTAGAAATTTTTGAATAGAAAAAGTCTAAAGAAATCTCAGTGCACTTCATTTATATATATATATATATATATATATATATATATATATATATATATATATTCTTTTATTTGTTTCAGTCATTTGACTGCGGCCATACTGAAGCACCGCCTTTAGTCGAAGAAATCGACCCCCAGGACTTATACTTTGTAAGCTTATACTTATTCTATCGGAATATTTTGTCGAACTGCTAAGTTACGGGGACGTAAACACACCAAGGTTGTCAAGCGATCATGGCGTCGAGGAGATACAAACTCAGACACACAAACATATGTATATATCCCGTTCCAGTAGGCTAGCAGGAACCCTAACCCTAATATATATATAATATATATATATATATATATATATATATATATATAGACTGTAAACATAAATCCCCAAAAAGCACACTCTAAGTTATAGAGCAGTATGTATTAAAAGTTAGATAAGGCTGGTTTATGAGATTACCTTAGATTTCACGTCCTTAAGTGGCTTGGCTTTATGGCGTATCATCAGATCCCAAAACTTGTTGGCTAAAGGCCTCTCTAACAAGTGGCCTTTCTAGGATATGGGGGAGGAAATGGCCTCATTACTAAATGTCAACAAAGGGGATTGTCTCTTCTTGGCTATCAATCGCCGATGTCAACAATAGGAGTTGTGTTCCTTTGTCTATCGATCACCCGTGGCCCGGTTATCCCGTGGGTTCCAATAGGTTAGCAGGAATTTCCTGAAATGTAAACGCAGTCCGAAGACCTTCGTTCTGGAATTCAAGATGTTTCCTGGGTCGAGGGAGTCCTTTAGGATCCTCACCCGTTCCGCTATGCATAATTTACAGAGTTTGATTCCGTTAATGTAGGGGCCTGGATTCTCTAGGATTCTCCATGATGTGTATGGAATCCCGTCGTCTATTAGCTGCCATACATGGCTGGCTAATGACGTGACGAATCTCCTTTCCGGTATCCTGACAGGGGATCTGTGGTTGGAGAGGCGTCGTTTGAACAAGTTCCCGGAACAGCCGATGTATCTCCGTGGTTGCTCGTTGGCGGTGGTGCATCTATTGGTGTTGGCGTCACTGTCACCGCTGTTGGTGCTGGCGCTGGAGTCACTGGAGGTGGTGATGGTGTTGGTGCCGCCACTGCCAGTGTTGGCAAAGGTACTGTTGTTATTATGGCTATCACCGTTGATGGAGGCACTGTCATTGCAGTTGTAGATATCATTGGTGATGTTTCTGCTGTTATTCCGTTAGGGATACTGCCGTTGCTGTTATTGTTGTTATTACTGGCGATGGTACTGCCGCTGCTGCAATTGGAACTGCCGGGCCTGCTGCTGTAGACGTAGCCATTAGGGAAGCTGCTGTTTTCGTTAGGAGTACTGCCATTGCTGTTGTTAATGTTGTTGCTGGCGATGGTGCTGTTGGTTCTCTTCGCGTTTCTGCTGTTGCTACTATTGGTACTGACGTCCCTGCTACTGTGGTCACTGTTAGAGGAGCTGCTGATGTTGCTGTTGCTGTTAGGGTCGGCAAGTACCTCGGCTTTATAGATGACTCCCTTGGTTTCGCAGTGGCCCCTCACTGGGCATCTGTTGCGGTCCCTGCATGAACAGCCTGCCTTCGCTTGTAGTCTAGAGGTGCTAACTAGAATGCTCTTAATATTGGGGGCATAGACGACTCCCTTGGTTTCGCAGTGGCCCCTTACTGGACATCTGTTGCGGTCCCTGCATGAACAGCCTGCCTTCGCTCGTGGTCTAGAGGTGTTAACTAGAATGCTCTTAATATTGGAGGCATAGCTAAAAGGGACCCGAAGGTTGTTCCTGTTGAGAATGAGTCCGTAGCTATGTGAACTAGTGAAATGTTTACTAACTTAAGGAATATCCTACCTACAAACATTAAGATAGTGGTGGTGGCGGGGACCAAATGATATTTCTGTGGTACTTCCTTCTACGGATGTTGATGCCTGGCATGTAGGAGATGCGGTCCCTAAACCCTCTAGCAGCTTGGGCCTCGCTATAATAGGGGGCTGCTGCATCAAAAATCTCTTGGCTGGAGAAAAGGTTCGTGATCCTCTTACTAACACCCTTCACCATGTTTTTAAACACGATGGGTGGGTGACAGGAGGCTGCATTGTTGTACTTTAGCTTCTCATTTAGCTTGCGGTAGGACCTGTATGAACCGGAGCCCAAGTCGAGCGTGATGTCTAAGAAGTCTGCGGTGGCGAGGTTGGTCTCGATGGTAATTTTTAATTCTATGGAGGTAAGTGTGCTAATTATATCTTTCCTAAGCCTGTCTAGTGTGTGGCCGTTTGCTCTTCAAAGATAGAGACCAAAGACGACAGAGGGGAACTTTTTCTTAAGAGTATCAAGGATATACGTCAGCGCTGTCATAGGGCCCCATCGCTACATCAAAGGAGCCCACGGGGTCGGATTGCTTGACCTAGGCCAAACCTTTATTGAACAACACTGTATATATATATCTACCAGATCCACTCACAAGGCTTAGGTCGGCCCGAGGCTATAGCAGAAGACACTTGGCCAAGGTGTTACGCAGTGGGACTGAACCCGGAACTATGTGGTTGGGAAGCAAGCTTCTTACCACACAGCCACGCCAGATGTATTCGGTCAGTGAAGTTGAATGGTCCAGTTTAGAGTTTTTGAATGAGTGGACAAGCGTATAAAAGCGTCTCTTGGAATTGTTAACTCTAGTAGCTGCACTCGTAATTACTTGACACTTGCATACGATATTTTTAGCGAGACATTTTCCGTTTCATTGACAACTGTAGGTGGAGTCGGGTGTACATACATACATACATGATGGTCGCTTACTCATTGTCGAGTATGGCCATCGATTGAAGCAGTTTAGAATTGGTCTCATGTGTCAGCAGCACGGGTGTGACTTTTCAGGCCGGCAAGTGACCGAGGCTCTTTGGCACAAATGTTACATGCATGACTGCCATCAACAACAGGAACCACTTGTTGGTCATCATACACTTTCATGTGTCGTTTCAAGCCTCCCGATGATAGACAAACCTTCCCGCATTCATGGCCTGTTGTTGTGCTGCGTATAGCGCAATCCAAGTCAACTTTTTGTACTTGGTTTCTTTTGTGACCCTGAAGCAGACTTTTTCACAGTCATCGCATGTTTGCTCATTCTGGTTATCCATATTTCCTGGAAATATCACGTCTGCACTCTTTCTAACATCTCTCTTCAACTTTTCGTTATTTGTTTGTGCTATTTCAACGTTCTTACTTCTGACATGTATCGCTTTCCTCCATCTGGCCAGTTCAGTTGCAGTTTCATCCCAGTCCTTTTCCGAGATACTAGCTTTCTTCAATGATTTCATCCAATTTTTAAACCTTAGCTTATACTTAGTTGGACGCCTTCCACTCCTTAGGTCCCCACGCTTCGCAGTTCTGCAGTCTTCCATTCTCATAAAGTGAATCACCCATCGGAGTCGGTACGGCAAAATGATTTACTCATTACTTCAACAATGATCTATCCAACAAACAACATGATGAATAAGTCATATATATATATAAGATCTTCAGTAAAAATAACGGTACTTTTATAACGGTTATGAACAGATAAATCCTGGTACAAAGGCGCAAAACCTTCTTCCTTTACATAAGTGTAATATCTTTATTGTTTCCTTTCTCAACGGCATGCGTGAGTTAAAGTCTTAGTTGCAGATGACAGGATGACTAAAATCCTTTAACTAGAATACACAGGAGCACAGTGGCAATCAGTTTGTCATCTTCGTATCAAATTAACACGCGCATGTTATTATGTTTAGATGTCAACAAGTGCAGACAACTCTGAGGGCGGACTCCAACATTAGGAAATCACGTCGGTTTTGTGGAAGCTGTGGAAACGGTTGATTGGTGTTTTGGTTAGCATGTGTGTTGCTCTCCATATTAAAACCAAGTCACCATTTGAAGTTTTCAATGAATTCATTTACTTCAATACATATGGAGATTAATTACTGAGAGTGTTGAGCTGATTGCCTGGAGTACGTCTAGATACGTATATTTGGCTAGAAGTGTGAATGCATGCTGCCTAGAAATGAGATCCTTTTTCTGCGTTCATCTGTCCCCCTTTGAACTTATAATGGAAGGAATGTTTTTATGATACTTTGGGGATATCTTCTTCTTCTTCCATTATAATTATTCCGTTGATTCAAGGAGCTAGAAATACGAAGAATGAAGTTCTCAGGTGGAGTAAATTCAATAACCGTTTATTCACAGATGCTTCATACAAGGGGTTTGCTTTCAGCAATCATCTTCACAGCAGTGCGTAGTTAACCTTCTCTCCCATACACGTGAGGTTCAATAACCTCTGGAGACAATGCATGTGATATCACAGCGGGACAAAAGTCCGCTGTGAGCTCTTGGCTTTGAAGTCCTGCTCGGCGTCAGCGTGAGAAGAATTAGAGGGAAAATGTTGCCTTTTCCTTAAATAATGGTTGCAGGCGAGATCTCGTTTTTGTCTCGCATATGGCAATGGTTGCAGGCGAAATTTCACTGTTTCAAAATGACAGTCTTCTTTGTACCTCGCTACAGCCCCCCCCCCCACTTCCCTAAAAACGCCAGTGCGAAAATAGAGAATAACTGGAGCAGGCACAAGAAAAGAGGAAAGATGGTAACCGATCGCAAACAACAAGATATGGTACAAAAATGTGACAAGTCAAAAAGAAAAATAATTGAAAGAAATATAAATTGGCATGCACAAAATTTAATAAAATGTTCAATAGCAGAGTATTGGAATTGTTCAGTAACACAAGAAAGCAATTGTCTGTCACAGGAAACACAAAAGAGATTGTCAGATATAAATAGTTTTGGTAAGCTTTTTGTGCCTGTACATCAATATGAAGTAGCGTAAGGAATGGCTTAGTCCCGGTAAACCAGCGACACCGCGCGTGAAACAAGATCTTCATCTGCGTAAAACTATGTTGTGCGTATGGTGGGACTGGGAAAGGATTATCCATTACAAATTGCTTGAACGGAACGCGGAATTCTGTGTTCAACAGATGGAACGACCCAACATGGCTATTCAAGAGAAAAGACCTAATCGGCAGCATGGAGTTCTGCTGCTGCACGACAACACCCGCCCTCATATCACCAATATGACCAAGGAAGCCATTCAAACGCATGGCTGGGAAGTGCAGCTACACCCACCGTACTCTCTTGATTTGGCACAAACGGATATCCACCTCTTTCGATCTCTTTCAAACGCTATGCGCGGAGTTTCGTTCAATACCGAAGCAGAATTGAGAGCTCGGTTGGATCAATTTTTTGAGTCGAAATCGGGTGATTTCTAGCAAAGAGGTATTGAAAATCTTGTTGAACGTTGGGAAGAAGTTGTAAACATAAGGGTGAATACATTATTGATTAATTAGTTGTTATTTTTTATTGAAGCTTTTAAAAAACTTAAATTTAAAAAAGAAAACGGCCTGAACTTAGTTGTCAACCCAATAGAATGGATCTCGCCGAGAAACTGGAGTTGTCTGCGCAAATATCTAGAAGTACACGAATCAGTCACTGCCTGTGATAAGTTGGGCGCCAAAAACGGTTTTTATAAGAGACAAGCAGTCAAATTTTACAGTATTCGAGAAAACCATATCACGCCACAGTCTCGCGCTGATTAGTCGATTTATAGACCGATCACGTGAAACTGTGGTAGCTCACTCGTGGTGTTCGACCGAGTATCAAGCAGTTAGATTCGAATCCCTGCAACAAGTAATCCCCTCCCAGTTCTTTACGTAAAAGAGAGAAGAACGAAATAATAAAACAGAATTCAAATGGAAATATTATAATATGCCAACACAAACGCATTAAATACAGAATAAATGCCGAAAGAATGTATATGTAAATATGATGATTTCGTAAGATATGCAAAGTTCTGCAGTTTTTTCTTCTTTTTTTTCTGGAACTGCAAAAAATAATTTTTTTTTTTGCGCTGGAGAAAAAACAACAACAAAAAACGAAAGTGTATCCAGAATGTAAAGCATTTATATGAAAAAGGGAGAGTGCTTTTGCTGCAGAAAGTTTCAGATCCATTGACATAACGTATATTCACAGTAAACTGTGAAATATAATCAAAGTGTTTGCTGTCTCTTGGGGAGTATTTATCCTTCTTGGATTATAAAGCGTAGGTTAGTGACTGGAGATCAGCATACACAGTGAAGGTTCTTCTTTCCAAGAAATGACGTAAGTGCTTTACTGGGAAATAAAAACTGCTGTTTTCCCACATTTGAGCAGGTAATTTGAAAGAACATAATTTAGTGAATTTGTGTGCGTTAGTACTAAAACGGTTGCAACACGAACAAAATGTCGTGTCTCCCACGAGGACTGAATAAACGATTTCTTGAAATCCTTCGGCCTCAAGAATTCGAGCGTGCAAAATCGAAGCAATTGCCATTGCGCGAGTCTGTCTGTTAGAGCCTAAATTTTGCATTCAGTCGCTTACGAAATAATGCCAGTTAGAGGAAATAGAAGTGTCGAAGGTAGGAGGATAAGTATCTGGATTTGAAGTATTTGAAGAGGAAATAGCCATTGAAATTGTCATATTTAAACGCCAATTACTTGGAATCGCGAGGGGATTTCCTTGTCACTTGTGTTGCGGGAAATGTATTGTTGCTAGACCTTTCTAGGGAAAAATTGCGTACTGCCTGACCGAGTATCTAGCGGTTAGTGTTCGAATCCCCGTTACAATAGTGGTGTACTTATTCTAAACCGTGGCTATAAACAACACACAGTGGAAGCGCAATGGCCCAGTGGTTCGGGCAGCGGACTCGTTGTTTCGATTCCCAGACCGGGCGTTGTGTGTTTATTGAGTGAAAACACCTAAAAGCTCCACGAAGCTCCGGCATGGGGTGGTGGCGACCCCTGTTGTCCTCTTTCGACACAACTTTCTCTCACTCTTTCTTCCTGTTTCTGGGGGGAACACATACACAGACACTGGGCCCATGAGCCTGGCTAGGCTTGAAAAGGGCGCATAAATAAATAAATAATAAACGACACACATATGTAAATATGTATGTGTGTGTATATATATATATATATATATATATATATATATATGTAATTTGCAGTCGTCGTGATTATGACTGTATATGGCTTTGGCAAGACTTGATCAGCTTTCTCTATACTGGTTGGTTTTTCGCTTGAAATTGCCATTTATTATGATGAATTTCTTCCCACTTCATATTCCTTTTGGCAGTATCTTTGAATTTCAGGCTAGGTCTTCCATGATTTCTTTTCCTTTTGCATAGTTGGGTATAAAGGAGTTGCCTGGGTAGTCTGCTATTCTCCATCCTGTGTACGTGTCCCAGCCAACGTGAATTTTATTCAATAGCAGGCAGACCAGCACACAGTAGGATCTCTTCATTCATGATGTTATCAAACAGAGTGATATTTATTATTTGTCGTACATGTCTCATCATATATATTAACTTGTCTACTTGAGCTGTATAGACAGTCCAAGTTTCAACACCATACAGTAGCGAAGAAAACACCATCAACTGGTATACCTTACATGCTTATTTTTCCACAGCCTCTCCTGCAGTCTGCCAAACGAAGCACTTGCTCTGCTCATTTTGTATGAGATTTCCTAGTCGAGTCGTGCGTTATCTAAGATGATACTGCCTAGGAATTTGAATGCTGGGCCAGCCTCCCATGTCTAATAGTGATGTTGGATCTTTTCCTTTTGAACGGCACTTTGTAACATAATTTCTAGGTAACTAAACACTTTTAAACTTCGTATACTGGTAGAATGTGTTTATAAAACATCATTTTCTCTTGGCTTTATTGAGAAAATTCTATATGTTGTAACATATTTCGTCTTTAATTTCGAGCATTTCGGCAATTTTAACCAATCGCTGACCTCCATTTAGGTAAAGAACATTCTGTGCATAATGAATATGTCCCTCCTTTAAGAAACAGATAGGGTTTATTTACATTTGTGAAGAAAAAAAGATACCCTTCCCCAACCCCTAACCCTAAATGTAAAATAGATTAAAATGCAATAGATCGATACTAGGGCCATAATTATGGGTGACATTTTCATTTGACACCGCTAGAAAAAAATCCCATTTTCCATAGCGGTGTCGTATGAAATTGTCACCCATAATTATAACCCTAGTATCGATCTATTGCATTTCAATCTATTTTAGATTTAGGGTTAGTTAAGGTTAGGGTTAGGGGTGGGGGAAGGGTATCTTTTTCCTCACAAATGTAAATAAACCCAATCTGTTTCTTAAAGGAGGGACATATTCATTATGCACAGAATGTTATTTACCTAAACGGAGGTCAGCGATTGGTTAAAATTGCCGAAATGCTCGAAATTAAAGACGAAATATGTTACAACATATAGAATTTTCTCAATAAAGCCAAGAAAAAATGATGTTTTATAAACACATTCTACCAGTATACGAAGTTTAAAAGTGTTTAGTTAACTAGAAATTGTGTTGAAAAGTGCCGTTCAATAGGAAAAGATCCGTGATGTTTTCTTCTGTTACAAAGGTAGGTAGGTTCCCCACAGTTTGGTGAAGGTATTCGACTTTCTGATGTTAATTTTCAATCTGGATTGTTCTGCAGCTCTGACAAAGTTATCTACCAGTTTCTGCATATCTTCAGCGCTGTTGGCATACATCTCTCTCTCTCTCTCACTAGGGTCTTTGTAGTGCGCGTCTTTGCTTTATACTGTCTATCATGCATTCCTATACAAATGTGCCTCCCCGCCCACGCACACAATTTGTTTCTTCATAACTTCAAGAAAAATGGATGTCTTTTAATGAAATTTTCGACAAGCATCTTTTATATGTCGTAGATTTCAATTACATCGGAATTTACTGTGAAAAAAGAAAAAAATTTGTGGGCGCGCACACATAACAATTTTTACAAAACTTCAAATTCTATTTTGTAGAAAATATGTAATGTGTGAAATCAGTATGCATGTACACGCGCTCACCAATTTTTTTCTCCACATTAAATTTCAATATATTCGTAATCTACACCATCATAAAAAAAAATACCCATTTTTCTGAGAAAGTTATGAGGATATAAAACCGACTCACGTGAATTTTCCTAAACTCTACTCCCCCATCACATTGGAAAATATTTTCCACAAGAAATCAAGATATAATCGGAACCAACACTATCTAAAATGAAATTTGTAGGAAATTTCATTAAAAAATATCGATTTTTCTGAAAGTTATAAGGAAACAAAGTCGGAGTGCATATGTGTTTTTATGCCCCTCCAACACCACAAGTATGTGTGTATATATATATATCGTTTGTAAAAACCATAAATCCGAAAGAAGAAACAAACTCTAAGATGTAGAGCAGTATATATTTTTAAGCGGTCATGGGCCAACAGGTTTTTGGGATCTGACCATAAGCCATAAAGCTAAACCCTTTATGGACGGGAAACCTATGGTAAACCATTTTTAATATATATATATATATATATACTAGCAGTATCGCCCGGCGTTGCTCGGGTTTGTAAGGGAAATAACTATATAAGCATTTTTAAAGATGTAAAGTATAATAGCCATCTCAATATGGCTAACCACAAAGGGGGGGGGTTACTGTAGCTTTTTACGTTCTGAGATTTAATAATAAATTTTTAGAGTTACTTCCCTTATATATGCCAAAAATGCATTAAAAATGGGAAAAATTGATGGTAAATTTTTTTTTAAAATCGTAGACGCGCGCTAATACCCAGAAGGGTTCAATATGAATCACGACTATAAGATACCCGGTTTCGGTTAAACTGCATCGCAAAATGTGGGAGTAGTTAGGAATCTAAATCGTAGGAGACAGACAGCACACAACCTCACTTTTATATCTATACTAGCAGTATCGCCCGGCGTTGCTCGGATTTGTAAGGGAAATAACTATATAAGCATTTTTAGAGAGTTACTTCCCTTATAGATGCCAATTCGGGCTTTCTTAGCCATTTCTGTTTTGGTGTCTTCAAGCCATGAAGTCGTTGTTCTAAAAGAACGCTGGTCTCCTTGACAACGCTTTACGACGTTGATTTCCTTACACTCCCTTCCCCACAGCTTCACGAGGGAGGGAAAAAGGGGGAGAAGCAAACAGGTGCAGGTGTGACCATGGACGCCAACTCCGCCGCCATCGACAAACGAAAAATTATGCATTAAAATGGAATAAAAAATGATGTTAAATTATTTTTAAAATCGTAGACTCATCATAGACGCGCGCTAATACTCAGACGGGCTCGATATGAATCACGACTATAAGATACCCGAATTTGGTTAAACTGCACCGCAAAATGTGGGAGTAGTTAGGAATCTAAATCGAAGGGGACAGACACTCACACAACTACAGTTTTATATATATAGATATATATACTTCTAATATAGGATAAAATCCCCCCCCCCCAAAAAAAATCTTCATCAAAGTGGCCAGCATAGTAAAATACCTTTAAAGGTGAAAATTATAAACAAGGGCAAAAGAAAATTATTTCTATGCCAATATGCTGAGAATAGACTTTAAATCGCCAATCACCACATTACAATTATACATTCACCATGAAACATATATATATAAGACTGTGCACCCACAAGCAAAATTGACTCGATCAAAATAAAATATTAATCTCTAGTATGGCATCGAGTACTATTTCTTTAGACAGTCAACACTAAACGATATATTTATGTTTTTGTATGCGCGTGTAAACATTCGTATACAGCAAGTGTTAAAATGAAATTGAAACAAACCAGATAAAAAGCAGAAAACACTTAATAGCGACTAGTTGTTGTTACTATAGTGAGGCATATTATCTTAACAGGAAGTTGTTGGTAGATTACCAAGTCACTTCGTTGTGAAGAGGGTGTCGAAAACTTTACCCATAATTCTCTGATGTTCCGCCTTCTCCACTCCGTGTGGCGTGGAAATGTCTAAGCGTCGTATTGACGTTGGTGATTCATCTTCGAAGCGGAATAGGTACGTTTTGTTAAAATAGTATTATTTGCAAGACTAATTTTCACTTCTCTTTGTAGTTTTAATGTACTTTAGCTTGTTTTGTAATCTGCAAACTTTTTCCTTGCGCTCTTAAAAAGTTACGATAAAGATGGCCGAATTTGTCGGGAAATTGTGTGGTTACAAAGTGGAGGTTCAGTTTTCAATTTTTTTTGCTTCATTCTCTCTATTCTTGTATCTGTTTGCATTACCTCTTCTTCAGGCTTTTCATATTTTCTTTGTTACCCCTCCTTGATACAAATATATATAAATGTCTTATGCAAATGTGTGTAAAATAACATAAAGCAGTTCCCCCTTAATTTGAAGTAGTTTCTAAGGATCTAGAATTTGAGAATGTCTATCTTTCTATTTGCTTTTGTTACAAAATTCTCACTTAGAAATCGTGTGCGTGAGTATATATGTGTGTGTGTGTGTGTATAAAAGAAACTCTACGAATGTATATATAAATTGTAAAAGCAGCTAATCAGTACGTGTGTGTATTATATATATGTATATAAACTAGTCAGTGTGTATATACATTATATGAGAAACTGATCAATATGTTTATATGCGTATGTATAAAAGAAACTGATTAACTTGAAATATATGTATCTGAAAAACTGCTTATATATATTTACGCACGTATGTGTTTATATATATATATAATATAAATATATATATCTGCCGACACAAGTGCGCCTCCAACTTTGTTTCCTCATAACTTACAGAAAAATTTTTTTAATGAAATTTCCCACAAATACACTTCAGATAGGATAGATTCCGATAAAATCGGAAATTTTTTGTGAAAAGAAATTTTTCCCGGAGTAGGGAGAGGAATTTCAGAAAATTCACATGAGTCGCTTTGTCTCCACATGACTTTCAGAAAAATTAATATTTTTTAATGAAATTTTCTTTAAATATCTTTCAGAGTGTGTAAATTATACAAGAATCTACACAATCTTAAAATATTTGTAGAAAATATCATTAAAAAATATAAATTTTTCTGAAAGTTATGAGGAAACAAAGCCATTCGGGTGAATATTTCGAAACTCTATTTTTGCAATTTCCCCTTATAATCGGAATCTACGCCATCTAAAACGTACTTGTAAAAAATTAATTAAAAATTATCAATTTTTCCGAAAGTTATGAGGAAACAAAGTCAGGGGCACACTTATGTAGGTATGCCTATATATATATATATATATAATATATATATATATATATATAATAGAGAAACCATTATGTGTGTCCGTTGTTTCTCAGAAATATTTTGTGCATTAAACAGTATTTTATGAAATCCTACGATTTATTCTAACAATGTGATTAACAGTCTAGTCGAAATACCTTGCCGTCAGAAATCGAGTTTTATATACATGTGTTCACTATACTTATGAGAACATTCTTTTTTTCGTAAAGACTAATCGCTGTATGTTTTGTAAACATAATTACATAATTTTGCCACCATAGTTTTAAGTATCACCCTATACAAACTACTGCAGTTGGGTGCTGCTTTCTTTTTATTTCGTTTAGCTCAACTACACCATCTCATTATATATACGTGTGTGTGTGTGTGGGGGGGCACTGATATATCTATCCATCCGTTGATATCGAAGAAAAAGTTCGGCTTTAAAACTCCGAAGTTATTTCGTAAAAATCATTAGGTATATATAGATAGAAATTGACTTATTTTTTACTACCTTATGCCCGTTAGAAATGGGGGAAAATTGTGTTGAAGTATAAGTTTGGCTTTTATTTCTTTCGAATTTTAACCACTATATTGGAGAAATTTATTTTATTGGTTTATTTTTTGAAAATCAAACGGATATATTTAGTATTTTGGATTTCCTTAATGTAGTTATGGCGGATTTTAGGGATGTTACCGGCATTGCTTTAAAATGGTATGATCGTCGCGACGAAGAAAATAATGTGAAACCTATGTTCATGACACTTCCAAGTGCATTTACGACAGGCCTAGCTCTTTGTTCACCATGTACATTAAATTAATTACAGGTAACTTGTGAGATTTAATGTACTTCATATATGCATATGTGCACGCACTTCAGCTAAGTACTCAAAGTCGCTCTCTCCTCTTGAAAAACAAATGCACACTTACATGCAAAGACTGTCGTGATAAGCTCGTGTGACATTGTCATGGAACAGAATGGTTTGCGGTAGCTTGAGCATTCTTCATTGGGTAGGTAGGGAGATAGTGTGTATGTATATATATATAATCGTGTCGATAGTTCAGATATGGGTTTATGTTTTTTTTTATTAGAATGCTATTACATCACAATGAACTTCCCTTTGTTATGTTAGTTACCTTGTCTCAATTGTAATAATTCACGTTTTCTACCATATTTGGCACGTTTTCCCATGCATCTACAAACATATACCCTTTCGTCTCTTATTTCCTCCTCTCAACATCATTGTAGGTTTTCTTAAAGACGTGTTATTGTGAGAAAGCTTGCTATTTTCAAACTGCAACTTGAGTGCATACACTTCTCCGTGTTGTATATGTACACGAACACCTTGTGTCGAAAGTCATATATTTGTGTATGTATGTATGTGTGTGTGGTGTGTATCATCATCATGAGTTAACGTTCGCTTTCCATGCTGGCGTGGATTTGAACGGTTTGGCAGGAGCTGGTTAGGCAGAAGGGTACCAAACCTCAGTATCTGTTTTCGGCATGGTTTTTACGGCTGGACACCCTTCCTAACACCAGCCACCCTGCATATATATATATATATATATATATATATATATACTATACACACACACACACACACACACACACACACACACACGAGTGAGTGGACAAACGAAAGAAGGGCACCCTACCAATTTTCTTGGTAGTTACATGTATGGATCAAAACAATTTGATTCAAATTCGTTGATACTCCCGAGTTTCAAGCTTGATGCTAGTCCTCAGCCATTTCTTGTCAGCATCGTGCTTGAAACTCAAGAGTACCAGAATTTGAATCAAACTGTTTTGATCCATATATATATGTGTGTGTGTGTGTCTTTCTTTTTACTTGTTTCGGTCATTTGACTGCGGCCATGCTGGAGCACCGCCTTTAGTCGAGCAAATCGAACCCGGGACTTATTCTTTGTAAGCCCAGTACTATTCTACGGTCTCTTTTGCCGAACCGCTAAGTGACGGGGACGTAACAAACACGCCAGACGGTTGTCAAGCAATGCTAGGGGGAACAAACACACAAATACACACACATTACACACATATATATATATATACACATATATACGACAGCTTCTTTCAGTTTCGTCTCCAATCCACTCACAAGGCATTGGTCGGCCCGGGGCTATAGCAGAAGACACTTGCCCAAGATGCCACGCAGTGGGACTGAAACCGGAGCCTGTGGTTGGTAGCAAGCTACTTACCACACAGCCACTCCTGCGCCTCCTGTGTGTGTATATATGTAATATATATATATATATATAGCGTTAGGAAGGGCATCCAGCTGTAGAAACCATGCCACAAACAGACAGTTGGAGTCTGGACAGCTCCATATCAAACTGTCCAACCCATAATAGCATGGAGGGCAGACTTTGAATGGTGATGATGAGATGATGATACATACCTTGCTTTGGGCTCTCAGCTTCTTGTTGCAGTCGTCATAGCATATAGTGTCATGAACATTTTTTCACACCAGGCCGATACACAAAGAAAGTGAAGAAGAAGAATTGACCCTAGTACAGAGTCTGTACTTTGTTTATTGAGTCTGACAGGATGAAAAGCAAACTTAACCTCTTAGCACTGAGATCCAGAATGATTATCACGGAATAATCTCTCTGATGTTGTACTGATTGGTCACACACATAATAAGGATGTAAGAATAATAGATTTTGGTTAGAATTCTGACTGCTAGTGTTCATTTTTTCAATCAAGTAAACTATCATACCACAGACACATGTACCCTTAATGTAATTCTCAGGTAGGTTCAGTTTGACACAGTGTGACAAGGCTGGACCTTTGAGTTACAAGTACAATCCATCTGATGAGCTTCTACCCTAACCCTTATAGATGACATTTATCCAGTATCCCATACAGTGAGATTGGAACTGGGACTTCATAATTGTAAAGTGCACTTAACCATTTAGCCATTCTGCATCTACAAATTTGTGTGTGCAAGAATATAAGTACAAAACGTACCTTGAGGATATTTCCTGACAACTCTTACCACCATCCTCTTTCCTTTTCTAACTGGAGTAGCCCTGTAGCTTCCCTACAGTAAGACATCTTTTCTTACCTTTCTATCATACTCTTGCCTCTCAACATCTGGCATAAGCTAGCTCCCTCAATATTACATTCCCTCAATCAAGGAGTCTTGTCTTGCAGGTTACTCTGTGATTTTGGTAGAGCTGGCAGCATGAAAAAGTACCCAATACACTCTGTAAAGTGATTGGTATTAGGAAAGGCGTCCAGCCATAAATTTTTTTTTTATAAATATCTAAATGTATGAAAAGTGTGCTGATTAAAATCAATGTTTGCTTTGTCTATAACAAAATGACTTTAGTTAAGTTTGAATCTGTAACCCTGTGATCAATAGTCCCTATCCTTTTTTTGTAACTTAGATATGTCAATATAAGGAATATATATAATCAAAATAAGCAACAAGGATATCCAGAGAGGTATTTGCAGTATGATCGTTTCAAGCAACTCCATTTAATTGAACAATGCAATCATTACATCAATTTAAATGCAGAGCAATCCTCAGCTGCATAAAGGCATAGAATTAAATTAAAACAGATGGACTCATTAGTATAATTTTACCTAAAACCTCAACATAAGTACCTAATTCATCTGAAGATATATATACTTGGGGCTCCTCTGGGTATATGAAGAGGAAAAGAGTTTTACTGAAAAGTCTTAGGTGATGTGAAATTGGTTGATGGTAGTAAGGATGTCAAGGTGGATATTTAATACAATATTTATTCAGAGATTACTGAATATAAAAAAGATGCACTTTGCAGACATGTGAAAACCACAATAATGCTTGTTTTTTTCAAAGGGTTTGTGGAACTATTTTATCTGTGATTTCGGAGATTTAGTTTCTATTTCTAACCTCCCTCAAACAGGTTTGTGTTTATTATTTACTTTGGTCACACAACCATCAATATAAGATTGTGTTATTGATTTGAAGTTCAGGGGTTTGATTTGTATTGTTGCTGTTTGTGCATTTAACTGTTTTATAAACATACTTTCTTATAAGAAAACACTCTAATCTCTCTATTTTAAAAATAAGTTAGAATTTGAGAAGATTTAGTAAAATAAATTTTTTTGTTAGTGTATTAAACTGGTATGAAGAATATAAGCTATAAAGAAATTCATGTACACAAATGTAATAGAACTGTTTAACCTACAGAAATTCTGGATTATCATTTACGTAATAATGAGATTTTGATTAAGACTTTTTAAGTGTGTAGTTTTTAAGACAGGTGTAATGGTAATAAGTCAAACAGGTTGCTATCAAAAGTGTTTATTAGTCAAGCTATCCGGAAAATAGGATTCATTATTACTTCACGGTAGATTGCTTGGAATTTTTAAAATAAAGCAGCCAGTTTTTAGGCTGCTCTAGCAATTTATGTAAATGATTCTATTTGTATTTTTCGTCTAACCTACTACACAATGGAAATACGCTTATACAAATTACCAGCTAATGAGGGAGTCTCTAGCTGTCTAAATGATTGCTCCACTTGTGAGAAATAGGAGTTGCCTTAGACAATGGAGTCCTAGATTTCCCTCTAAATACAGAATGGAGAATATTCATGGCTTGAATGCATTTGATGAGACTAAACTATAAAAAAAGAAAATCCGTTTCATAAGACAAATACAAATTTAGCTTGAATGCTATGATGATTAATCCTTAAAAAAAAATGCTGCTTAACAAGGCCTGTGAATATTTATTGTTCATTAATAGCTTTCTTCACACACTTTTTCTATGAAATTCTGGAAATTAAAGAAACTTCCCCTTGGAGACCTATATTTAACTACATAATGTTATGTATAGGTTATGTTTATATTATCTTGCAGATTTTGTATTTCCTCTTCTATCTAATTTAGTACAGCCAGTGTAAACTATTTAGTGCTTAAAATTCTGTTATGATTGAGATATCCCTTCCATTCTATTTTCTTGCTGCACAGTTAATGATCTGTGCCATAAATAAAATATTTAGAAAACCAACCAAATTTTGGTAAATGTGGCATTTACTGGAAAGGTTTCATAATATTGATTTTTGAATCATTTGGTTAGCTGTGGGTATATAAGTTTTGAGATACATGACTTATTTATGGCTTATTCACACCTGAAACTTCTCTTGCATTGTAACAGAAAAGATGACATTGTGAGTGACCTTGTCTCCTTTAAGGATAGTGGTAGGACTTGTTTTCATAAAGGTGATAGTATTGGCTTCTGATTTTATCAATAACTACACATAAACTAATGTCCAGTGGTTTCATTTATCATGTTTCCAAACATCAGTAGGGAGCAGCTACTATTCTCCAGTTGCCCAAACTGAATGAAAACAATGTTGGTTTTGGAGACCCATAGCTAGGTTCTTACCTCAGTATTTGAATCAGCAGAGCTGCCATCTTTTCACTAGGTTTTTCCCTCATTAAATTTTCTAGTGTGTAAAATAATAGCCTTGATTTGTTTCATAGGTCTTTAGTGTTTTACAGAAAAGAAGTTCATTTTGTTGTGCATATAATTCTTTTCTATATACAATAGCAAGTTGAGCAACCAGATGTCTTCCTATCTTAAAAAGAATTTCTACAACTATTTTGAATTGTGTAGTATTAGTTATGCAATATCTGGAAAAAACAATGTAAAACACAGGATGATCAAGCAGGAGAACGTTTGATCATAGCTTTATTAAATCAGGGATGATTTGGAGAGATTCATGTGCTTTAGTTTGCATGACTGACAAAAGCAGCTTCCACTCCTGCGAAAACAGTTTCTCCTTTTCCACTTGAAAAATGAAGCTCATACTCTGGCAGAGTAAAATATATAGTTATAAAAAAAAATGAATAAAATTTTGATTTTATTTTAACTTTGTAGTTTGTATAATTGGAATTTGTGATCATTCAGAGAGGGAGAGTTGCCTATAAATTGCATAGCAGTAGAAATGTTTAAAGTTTGGTGAGTGAGACTAGTGATGTTATGAAGTAAAAGAATGGATAGTAATAAAAAAAAAAGTAATAAAATTTGAATTTTATTTTTATAACATGGTTTTGTATTACTGAAATCTGAGATCATTTAGAGAGGAATAGTTGTGTTTATAAATTGTATAGGAAGGAATAGAATGTATAAAGGTGGGTGGGTGAGTGAGATGAGTACAGTTGTTGTTTAATTTGAATAGCTCTAATTAGTTGAAATTAGCTGAGCAGCACAGCAGTTTTCAAGGCATGAACAGATGTGGTATTTAATGTCAAGCAGTTGTCATGTAAAGTCTGTCTGCTTTGAGATAACCTGCTTGTTTAATGCAGTGTGGTTAGACTGAACCTAATTTCTATAAATTAAATAGATATAGCAAGTGGCAAGATTCTTAGAGTGAGTGCTTTGTAAAAGTTCCTTAATTATATGCACAAGAGATAAGTATTAGGCAGGGGCTAATTGTTGCAGATATTTAGGACATACAAATTCCTAAGTTGAGAAGATATATATAAATACATACACAGAAATATATATATATTTATTCATTCGTTTTGTTTGAATAACTTTGTATTCATGTTAAGGCATTGAATGACAAACAGAAAATTTTGATGTCAATTCTTCTATATGAAGTGTCAGATTATAGCTTGAATTTCAATAGTTTATGTGAAAATGGCAATTATAATTTCTGTTTGATTTGGAATCTCTTGATCAAGTACATTGTAAATTTCACCAAGAGACTCAAGATGTCTAAAGTGGAATGAATATGTGTTATTTGGGATGTGCGAGAGATTAAGTTCAATGTAATTGAAGACATCCATAAGAGATATCCACTATTTTATATAGTTGGTATGAATGAACATGTGGAGCTCTGAGGGAGAGGCTTTCATAATGCTTGTAGGGTAGATGAAGGTAAACAGACGTAATGAAATAAAGTAGATTTAAGAGTTGAGTGAACAGATGAAGTAGACATGTAAAGAATTTTTTCTCCTTTGCTAATTAAAATTATAACAGTGTACAAATTAATTTTGATATTTTTTTTACTGGTCTCAGACATTGGACTGTAGCCAAAATATTTAGTCTTGCTGTAGAAACTTCCTAAGTACATTTTAAATTGTTTTTTTAGATGTATTTTTACATATATTACCCTTTTCGCTTATTTCTTTTGAAATATACTGCCTTTGTTTTAGTTAATTTTGAAGATAATGAAGTGTAGAATGACTTCAATGATTTGAAACATATTAACATGAATTTTTGATATTTTTATGGAAAACTTCAATTTAGATCACCTTGTTGCTAAGAGCTGTTTCAGGTGGGTTGATATCAAAAGTATTAAATCAATATGCTATGTAAATTTTGCATTTCATTATTAACCCTAAACTACCATCTGGGTTTTTACAAATTTCTATAAGTCCTTCATACATAGACCTAAAGATTTAACTCCTAAGCTGCTGGTTTATTAAATTGCTCTTATTCTTTGCACTTTCTTATTTAATATGTACTTTTAACTCCCATCAAGATTCTCTTTGAACATACTTGATATGATGTTAACTTTAAAAAATCTGAAAGTAGACATTTATTGTAATGCTGATACACACATAGTGTTGAGTTCTCTATAAACTTAATCTGTGATTCACTTTTGATGTTTATGAATTTGATGAGTACAAATTTCTGTCAGGTAGCTAATTTAGTTTCCATTTCAGTTCAAAAATTTCCCACTCCACCAAAAATATAAATGATGACAATGTTCCAGCATGGCACAGCCCATAATTTTAAACTAGTAAAAGAATATGAAAGCAAACTGAAAGCTATTGACTACCTAAAATTCCTTTTGCTTTACATTAGGAGTATTTCATGTAACTTCTAAATAACAATTCATATTATGTCTCTGTCTGTCTGTCTGTCTCTCTCTCTCTCACACACACACCTGATTATCATAAGTCTTTAAGTCAAAGTGGGAGCTTTATATTCACTTGACCTACATGAAATAGCAGCAGATCACACCTTTCATTTGAAAAACAAAGGAAGCATTATATATATATATATATATATATATATATATAGATAGATAAAAAAAAAGTGGGATAGGAATAATGTGGCTGGTTTGCCTTTGTTCAGTTAGTTGACTTGAGACTAAACAATTCTTCAATTTAAGAGGGTTTATTTCATGCACCACTAAAATAGGCTAGTATGCTGATATTCAGTGTGAGCAACCACTTCTAACAAATATTAGTGGTCATTATTTGAATATACATTGCCCAGCAATGTACCTGTGTGTGTGTGTGAACTTATTTCCACTACCTTCTGTCATGAAATTGATTTTTTGTTACATATAAAACCTATTGCTTGTTCTTGCAATAATGGTGTTGTAGCTCATGTTTTATATGTTTGGTGTGCCATGTGACTCAACCAATGTGATAAATATTGTTCAACATGGCTTCCAGTTTGATGCAGGAAGCTTGGGTTATGCAGAGGTAAAGAACCATATATGACTATGGCTTTACTTCACCGTGAGACTGCATTTTTGGATGTGAATAAATACTTTCCAGACTCATTTTAATGACAGTTGTACAAAAGTTATAGCTACATTTGATGAAATGAACAAACATATCTTAACTCTAAAAGTAATGTATCCTTCTTCCACTTTCCATGTGAAAATATCTTTTGAGTCATTTCATATTTTCTTTTCTTTATGAACTTGAAAGTTGTCTAAACATCTTTTGAGAGGGGGGGAAATCTATGAGAATAAATTAATGAAATAAAATGTACCTTAAAAGAAAATTTAAATACAATTTTTGGCAAGTCTAACTGTAGTCTTACTATAAAGAGTTTATCCAAGGAAGCTGTTGTTACAAAGTGTCCTTTTCCTCCCAACACCTTATTCAACTGAATATCTCTATTCATATATCAGACTGCTACTTATTTTAAAATAACCTAAGAATACAACCCCAGAAAATGACTATGATCTACAGGAAAGTAAATAGCTATAAATCTTGTTAGCTTTGAACATCACTTTTTGTAAACAGTTGGAGTGTAATCAATCAAACACTGAAGTATTGTTAACATCATGACATTGGCAACTATGATGTCTGTGAATGGTAATATTTGTAAATGCTGCTCAACTGGCTTGCACTAATGTAGACAGCAACATAGCTTCACTACTTAGCAGATCCAAACAGAGAACTTTTTTTGTCCTTGCAATGTAGTTACTTTATACCTTTCATGCATATGGATGAGGACAACTGTGGGAAGAAGTACCAAACTCTGGAGGGAACCTGTCGAAGAGGTAAACCCAAGAAGACACGGGTTGAGCTGGGGAAGCATGATCTTTGACTGTTGGGCCTCATGGCAGCAATGGTTATTATTAACCTGGTGTTTTGAACAAATTGATATAAGTTTTTCTCAAAATTGCTAGGAGTAAAACATGTTTTATATGTCACATTCTACCAGTGTCCGAAGTTAGTTTGAAAGTGTTTAGTTACAAAAAGTTATTTTTTAAATCTGTAGGTCTAAAGGTAAAGATCTCTGTCATGTTATTATGGTCTAATAATCAGTACTGTAGAGGGTGACTAGAAGTTTGATATTGGGGGTTTTGGCTAGCAGTTGTATAAAGCTTTGGTTGAACACTTCACTATGAGACTTCATTATTGGACAAATACTGGCCTGTGTACTTTTAATTTGCAAATAATTTACTAAAATAGCAAAGTTTGAAAAACATTTTTCACTTAGTAATCGTTAATAAATAATGTTGATTTTCTAGCTTCAGTAGTTTCTGACATACAAGAGCAGACACACCAATAATCAATCAATCAACCAAGCAAACAAATGAGACAAAAGCAGTGGCTTGATTGTTAGATATTTAGGTTGTTGTTGGCAGTGGAGTAATGGTATTTGTGTGCAAAGTAGTGTATATGAAGTCATCAGTTGTGTGTCATAATGCTTTAGGTTAACACAAGTGTTATTTAGCAGAGGAAGTTAGTTGCTCTTCCAGATAAATATTGAAAAGCAAAATAAAAGTAAAAACAATCTTTTAAAGATGCAACTGTAACTGTGTTTTTAAGTTGTAAGTAGAGAAAAGAGTTATGAATGTAAGCATTGTTATTAGTTACTATTTATAAGTGTCTGCTTGAATTAATAGTGAAAGCATTGATTTGTAATAGCCAAAATGGGAGCAGGAGTAAGAGTTAAGCTTTGTTGGTGTTATGTGGTACTTCTGAATTTATGTTGTATGTGAGGGAAATAGACATTGCAAGTGGGGTAGGTTGAGTAAGCATTGTAATAGAGAGGAAAATTGAACATTTCCTAGATTAAATGCCATGTGATAAATTGATAAAAATAGGGTATTTATAAGTGTTGAAGAAAATAGGAAATAGCTATGTGTGTGTGTATGAGTAGTGGAGAAAATAGGAAATAGATATGTGTGTTTATGACAGAAATGGAAATGTGCTCAGATAGCTTTGTCAAGTGTAATTCTCATTTATTCACATTGTTTTTAATTAACCAGGCATTATCTTGTAGCTTCGATATTTCAGGTAGGTGCGAGAGGCCAGATCTGGCTGGTTTAAACATATAACAGGTAGAATATTTTGAGCCATATATGGTTGGTTTAAATGCTAAAGGGTAATTGAGCTTCATGGATATCTTTTGTGTAATTTAGTTAAAATGTTTCCAAGAATGTCTATTTTGGTTAGTAATTGTTCTCCATTGCAGTAAAAGTTTTTGGTTAAAACAAACTGAAGTTAAACTGCTGAATGACTTGTAATTCAGTGTTTAGGCAAGGAACCAAGTATATTTGAAAGGTATTAACTGGTTTTTAAGCAGAGATTGATTTACTTTGACTGGCTTTTGTGATATTAAACTAGTTTGTAGATGTAGAATTCTGTTCCACCAAGGAATGCTCTTTAGTTTATTGATGTGTGCAATTATGGCACATTAGTATTTGTCTATTATGTTTGCAGACATGTAAAAAGTTAGGGATAGAGTTGTACTACTAAAAGCAGTGGTAGATGGCTGAATGGTTAAAATTGTCCAGAAAATAAGACTTGAGAGTTAGTCATTGTGGTTGCTTTGTGTGACTGTGCAGAACATAATATACAGCATTGCATCCAGTTCAGCTTGTCAATAATATTTGTTCATTTTGGGGAAAATATTTATTGTTCATGTTGTTTTGAAATTTAAGTTAAGTACTTCCTCTTAAAAATCCCTTTGGGCTTGGTAAATATTTACATTGCACATAGACACACACAGTTATGGAAGAACATGATTAACTTTATCGACAACATTAACTTAAAACGTTTCACCCAATACACACAGACATATGTTTGCACAGTTTTGACTGTGTGGTTAAAAAGTTTCCCTTGCAACCTTGTTTTTTGTTCATCTAAGTTGACCAAAACCTTGAGAGTAGATTTGCTAGATAAAAACTGTTCTTAAAATAATCACAGAATTTAAAAACTTGAAGCTACCATATAATGCAAGATTAATTCAAACCAATGTGGATAAATATTACATTTGGTATAGTGATACAAATGCTGAAGGTTAAATCTGTTATCAGCATGCACATCAGGCGTATCCAATTGGCTATTTTACTTCTACCTACTTGTATAGCTATATTTTATCAAATCAAATGTGGAGCCAATCTGAAATTGTACACCTGCTAGAAATAAGTTAAATCTCATCTTTTCCTAAAGTCTTTAAAAAAAAAACACACCAAAAAACGTATTGGCTAATCTAGTCTGAACTGTTCTCATAAAAGGCATGATCATGGTTTGTTGTAGCTTTGATAATAGATCTCCCTGATTAGGGCTGACCTAGGACTAAACAATTCTATAAATGTGACCTGAAAGTGTGTGTGTGTGTATATATATATATATATATATATATATATATATACACACACACACACACACATAATTTCTTTATGTAAAAGAAAGAAAAAAAAAACTTGTTGTAATGAAGAGAACAGAATTTGTTTGGAATTCAACCAAACACATTTTGCCGAAACATTGCCAAAATGTCGGTATAGCCTCCTGATTAACACCATGAAAACTGTTAATTTTTCTCCTGTTTTCCTTTTGCTAATAAAATATTAATACAATAATTGTATTGCCAAGTCATTATGGCTAGCTACATTGAAGGATCTAGTAATTGCTGGGTTTCCACGTGACTCTGCACTTTATGCCTGTATTTTTGGAGTTGTGCTTTTTTCCCCCCCATAATCTACCAGTTTTCTTTGTACTTCTAATGCAGCCAGCAATAAAATTTAGACTTATTTATTTTATTTTCATTTTGGGTGGGCTATATAATGATATAATCTTAATATTGATTTCTATCTTTACATTGGTGCAGGCTACACATTTTTGAAGAGAGCATAGTCAATAGAATCTACCACAGTAGATTACTGTTACTTTATTTTATTCTCCTCAAAAGGATTAGAGATAACATTGGCCTGAGAGGGTTTCAAATTTGGTTTGACTTTACTAAATGTGAAACCACTACTCGTGTTACATATATTGTAAATAATATATTCTTTCTTCTTTTACGTCTTTCAGTCATTTGACTGCAGGCATGCTGGAGCATCGCCTGTAGTCGAGCAAGTCTACCCCAGGATGTATTCTTTGCAAACTAGTACTTATTCTATCAGTCTCTTTTGCCGAACTGGTTGTCAAGCGATGTTGTGGGGGGACAAACACAGACACACAAACATATACACACACATACATACATATGTATACAATGGGTTTCTTTCAGCTTCCGTCTACCAAATCCACTCAAGGCTTTGGTTGGCTTGAGGCTATAGTAGAAGATAGTTGCCCAAGGTGCCATGCAGTGAGACTGAACCTGAAACCATGTGGTTGGTAAGCAAGCTACTTTCCACACAGCCACTCCACATTTGCATTGTACCTATTTAAAACCATGTGGTTTCAGGTTCAGACACATTGCACAGCACCTTGGGCAAGTGTCTTTTGCTATAACTCTGGGATGAACAATGTTTTGTAAATGAATTTGGCATATGGAAACTGTGGAATGTAGAAGCCTGTCATAATGGCTGTTCGTGCCCCACAAACAACTGGTGTTGGTTTGTGTCCTCATAATTTAAAGATTTGGCAAAAGAAACTGATAGTTTGGTACTGATTTGTTAGATTACATCCTTCAAGGTGGTGCCCCAGCATGACTGTTGTCTAATGACTGAAATGAGCAAAAGGTTTATATCCTGAAGAAAGGACATATACAGCTGGGTGTTCTTGCATTGCCTTGTGAATGCAAGGACTGCAGCATACTGAGTTATGTTTTTTTCTTTCTTGCCTTGTAGCATAATATTGTTTCTTTAACAAACTTTAAGCTGTTGACCATATTATGGTCTGTAGTTCATCATCTTGAATGAACTTAGTGATATGTATGTGTTGGAATCATTTTGCATCAGAACCTGATGCAAGGTACAGTAATTTATTCTCATGTGCATTTAACTGAAAAACATATGCCCTTCTTACCAATGTAATGTCCATCCTCCACTAAATACCCCTTTCTTGTCAGTTGTGTTATATTACTTCTTACCATTCCATACCACTCTTACAAATATTTATGTCTTCATTCATAAATCTTAAAATACAGTGCAACTATTCTCTGATGATTTTGCAGTATTTGCTATGTTCTTTACATTTGAAGTCAAATCACGCAGGTCATCTTTGCCTTTTTTTCAAGTTTGATAAATTATCAAATAGCCTCTTCTATTTGTGCGTATGTTAGAAATTTTAATTGGTTGTAGTCATTGGACTGGAGCACTGCCTTTGAGGGTTTAGTTGATTGCATAGACCCCAGTACTTATTTCAATCTCATTCTTATTTTAATGATAACTTTGTTGAACTACTACTAAGTTTCGAGTTATAAAAGGACACACATTATAGGCTTCTGCATAGTTTGGTAACAAATCCTACTTAGAGGTATTTGTCAGTCAAAGACTCCAGTAGAAGATACTAAGGTGCTGTGTAGTGGGACCAAACCTTGAACCATATGGTTGTGAACTTCTTAACCACACTGTCATGCCTGTGTGTTCAGATAGTTAACGATTTAATAAAATACTGATCTTAAAATTTCTGTCCAACCTAGTTAGGCATCATTTTATTTATGTGACATCATCATGATTTTTCTATCAGTGCTGACTACTTTCTACTTCATAGCAACTATCTGTTCCACTATGTGATAAAGTAGAAAGAGTAGTCATGAATACTTCAGTAACTTGTAAATATTCATATAAACATAACCTGTCTAGCCTTGATAAATATAAATTATTGGCACCCTTCCTATCTTCCTCATCAATATAATAATTTTTCTTCTTGGATTTTTTTTATTTAGTTCTATTTCTTATCCATTTTCTTAACTAAACCTTGTTAGAGTAGTTTATTAATTCAAATTTTCATGTGTTACTGGATCAACTGTATTTACAGTTGATCTTTTCCAAGTTAAAATGAAATTTGTCAGCTGTTTGCACCAGGAAGAGTTATGTGTCTCCTCCCACCATATCTTTAATGCATCTTTTATCTTGAACCATGTTATCACTTTCAAACTAAATAACATTGGTTACATTCTATGAGAAACAAAATTATTTCCTATCTTTGGGTAATGTTTTGTTGGAGTCTTTGTTATAGCAACATTCCTGGGGAAAAAGAGAAGTGATAGACTAACTAGAAAAACTAGCATTGAGAACATACTGTATAATGAGTCCATTAAATCTAGCTATTACTGAAAAATTCTTTGATAACACTTTCCAGAAATGCTTCCACTGTCTCTGCATTGGTCATTTGTGGTTTATCTACTCTTATTTAAAAGGTTAGCTACCAACTGAGTCTATACCTTATGGATGTAGATTAACAAACATTTAACCATATAAAATTTTTGCATATTTAAAACAATGTTTTGAGACAAATATTTGGTCATACAATATATAAAAATATACTTTCCTTAAAAATTTATATAACAAAGTCTAAATTTGTAGCAAATTATTTGTTAGTATCCTTTTTTTTTTTTGATAATGTCATTTGATGTCTGTTTTCCATACTGGCATGGGTTGGGCAGTTTGACAGGTGTTGACCAGCTGAAGGGCTGTTCAGTCTCCATGTCTGTTTCGGTATGGTTTCTATGGTTAGATGCCCTTCCTAACGCTATATATATATGTATTGATATTTCCTTTTCTTTGTATTTTATATAAACCCCAATCAATTTTAAACAAACTAATCATCTTAACTATTACTATCAGTTTGGTGCAAAGGTGATGGCTGATTTTAAGGTCTCTATTAAAAATGTAAAAGCCTGATTAAGACAATATTCATTTGTTAACATAATTTCCATTGCTTTCCAGAACTTCGTTCCATAAATGCCATGCTTGTAAAATTGTTTAGGTTTTGATGCGAAATATGAATCCAGTTCATTTTCAACTTCTTTTCTTGATGTCAACCTAAGACCATTCAAATGGTTCTGTGGTCCCCGAAACAAGTGATAATTAGAAGGAGCAAGGTCTGGAGAATATGGAGGATGAAGCAATATTTCCCAACCAAGCTCTTCCGAGGGATCTTTAGTCAGTTGAGCTATGTGAGGACGAACATTATCATAGTGGAAGATGACATCCTTTCTGTTGACTAAGCAGGATCGCTTTCTGTTCAAAGCTGCTTTCAAATGAAGTTGATCACAGTAGAGATTAGCAGTAATTGTTTGATTGCTGTCTAACAGTTCATAATGGATAATTCCTTCAATATCCCACCATACACTCAATATGGTCTTCCTTGGACGAAGTCCTCTTCTTGGTTGTTGAACAGGTCTTCCTCCTCTACTGATCCACAATTGGCGGCATTTAACATTATGGTATAGGATTCACTTCTCATCACCTGTACAACAAGCCTTCCTAAAAATGGTTCCTTAAGGTGTTGTGGAAGCAGTGACTGACAAATAACATGCTGTTGCAGATTCTCTGGAGACAGTTTGTGCAGGACTCATTTTCCAATCACTGAAACCTTTCCAATCCTTTTCAGTTGGCATAGAACAGTTGTATGGGCTATGTTAAACTGTTTTGTAAGTTCTCTACAAGTAGCAGTTGGATTTTCTATGACAACAGCTTCCAACTCTTTGGAATCAAGTTGTTTTGAATGACCTTCTTTTGGCTTGTCTTTCAAATTCAAATCCCCCTCTTCTGAATTGAGAAAACCATCTCTTGCAACTTCTTTCTCTCACTACATCATCCCTATAATCTCTCTGAAGAGACTTTGCTGCTGTGTTTTCATTGATACCTTTATGAAACTCACAGAGTAAGACGTCTAATGTGATCTTTAGATGGGACAAACATGGGTGTGAATATAGCAGAAGATTATGGCCAATTCAATCAGAATCTGAAAAAAAAAAAGTATAAATTACTCATTGTGACTTTCTTAAAACATTGTAAGAGGCACAATTTAAAAAAATACTATCTAAAACTGTTTTCTAAAAAAAACGGCCATTACCTTGGCACCAACCTGATATATAACTGAGGAATTCTTGGTTCAATAAATAGTAATTAGCTAAACGATTTAAAAACTTTTTTCAGGGATGAAGATAGACATAGAGAAAGTGACAAAGACCACATGAAGGAAGGCAGGAAACCCGAAAAGAAGATTTCGATCTTCGAACAGTTCAATATCCCCAAACCACAGATACAGCTAAATCCATTTACAGGTAATGTTTTAACTCTTTGATATCTTTGTGCTTTACATTCAATGTGTAATAATGAGAGGCAGTAAAGATTTATCAAGAACAATTGTAAAGGTTCAACTCTTTAACTGTGAAATTAAATTTCATGATTATTCCAGCTATCTACTAAAAAATATAGAAATGTATTTTCTGCAAGTTCATTGCCTCAATAAACTTGACATATCTCAACAGAAAGTAGTTTCAACATAATAATCTTCAATGATAAGTAATTTTGATTGCAACATTCCTCAACAAAAATTGTTTTTCACAGTTAAGTGTAATGAAATTTTGAGTGGATATATGATTTCCACAGTTAAAAGGGTTAAGTATATGTTTGACACAAAGAAAATGAATTTAGTGTTCGATTTTTAGAAGCAATTATTAGAAAACCAAAATTTTGGTACTGCTTAAAGAAGATTAACTTTTAATTACATCTTTTGTTAAACTACTACTGTCATCACAACTGGTTTATTCAGAATAGAAGTTATGTGGAAGATTGACTCAGATAAAATATCAAATTGGGGTTGTTGGGGCATGGAAAGTGTAGGTGGAAATAAATAAATTAAAAACATTTGTTGAATAATGAAGAGATCGTCAAAAAATGTGAGGAAGGATATTTCAGTGTAAGACGTTTGAGTTTCTATGAATAAAGGGTGTTGAGATACGTAGAAATTGCCATTTGGGTGATTTGAAGGGTGTGAAGTCTTTCAGAAGAACTGAAATGTTTTCTGACATGATAGTGAACTGTATATTTGATAAAATTAGTGAAAATTATAATTGATATTTCTTACAGGCTTACCTTACACACCTCGCTATTATGAACTTTTGCGGAAAAGAAATGCATTACCTGTATGGGAATACAAGGACAAATTCACTGAAATGGTCAACAAAAACCAAATATTGGTATTGGTCGGTGAAACTGGATCTGGTAAAACTACACAGGTAATGATACTTTTTAAATCTCTGAAACTTATAATTTTATTTTCAGGAAGATGTTAAATGTGATGGTATCTGAGAGGGTTTTTAAAACATTGTACAAATTGCCTCGAATTTCTTCCAACTCTTGTTCTCAGCTCAGATTCCACTGGGGTTAACTTTTCTTTTCATTCCTCTGTGGTCAGTAAAATAAAGTACCAGTCAAGTAGTGGAGTTGATGATATTGACTAACCTTTTCCTCTCAAAATTATTGATCTTATGCCGAAATTGGAAACCATTATCCAAGTTTTAATGTCAAGAATATAAATCTTGCAAAAAATAAAGAAAAAAAAAACTAGCACTGACTTAATACTAGAACTGTAGGTTCAAGTCTTGCCTTATGAACATTCCTCTGATATGAAAAGAAAATAAGGATGGAATACATTTTAAGATTTATTAAAGCTTTACTAATGTAGTTGTATTGTATAGTGACAGATTAATAATAAACCTAGTTATATTATTACTAGTTAAGATTGTTTACTTCTTGATGTAAAGTGAAAATAATAGATAAAAACTCTCTTGGTAGAAGTGACAAGTGTGCAGCAAAGAATATAACTTTCAGAGTTATTGTTTCCCAAAGCTGTACATTCATTACTATTAATGTAAACTTTTACACCATCTAAGGAACCAAATGTTTCAAGTAAAATACAAATGTAAAAGAAATTATGTATTTGGTATTAGGAGGTGCATCTTGTAGAAACCATGCCAAATCAGACTGGAGCCTGGTGCATCTCTCTAGCTTGCCAGCTCTGGTCAAACCATCCCACTCATACCAGAATGGACAACGGATGTTAATGATGATGATTTCAACCATCTAACAGTTTTCAAAATAGCTTTGGAATTTCCATCTACATAAATACCTTCAAGTTTGTTGGAAAGAAATGGAAAATGTTTCCTTCTTTTGCATTTAAATTATTGAATTGTTGTGGGTTTAATGATTTGATGTTTAGCATTTTCTTTCTATTTTGAATAGAAATTTAACATTGTACTTCTTTTTTTTTACTTCTTTAAAAATCAGATTCCTCAATGGTGCCTTGAATGGGTGCGAGCCCGTTATCCCAAGAAAGGTGTTGCTTGCACTCAGCCCAGGCGAGTGGCCGCAATGTCAGTTGCCCAGCGTGTGTCTGAAGAAATGGATGTATGTCTTGGACAGGAAGTTGGCTACAGCATTCGATTTGAAGATTGCACATCTCCAAAGACAGTTTTAAAGTAAGTGTATATACAACATAAGTGAATGAATTGGAAATTTAAAAAAATTAGCCACTTTTAATTACTTAAAAGCTACCTTTACTGCCATTACTTGAAAAGTGTTAGTAGCTTTCTGTTCTCTATTTACAACCAGTCTGCTACTGACAATGGTGTTGGTGATAGGATATGACCTGTCAGTTTTTTTACCCACCTTTGGATACCCTCTCAACTCAGCCATCTGTATTTGATGTACATTTTGAGTGGTTGAGGTTATTTCTATGATTGTACAATTTCTATAATTGTACAGATGAAACAAAGATGTGCGATAATCCATATTTATAAAAGCACCCAACCTGTAACTAGCGTGTTACTCAAAATTAAATTGTGACTATTTTGTTTTCATGTTTGTTTATCTAGTTTGTGAAGCAACACAATTTCTATATAACTTCAGATATATGACAGATGGTATGTTACTCCGTGAGGCTATGTCTGACCCACTTCTTGAAGCCTATGGAGTGATTATGCTTGATGAAGCTCATGAACGTACTCTTGCTACTGATATATTGATGGGATTGCTGAAAGAAGTCAGCCGGCAGAGAGAAGACCTAAAGATTATTGTTATGAGTGCTACACTGGATGCTGGTAAATTTCAGGTAAGTCCTAAATCACTCAATGCTGCATAATCCTTATTATTTGTAGTTTATTATTATATTTTGTTAGGAGAGACAGCTAATTTTTAGTCGTTAAAAAAACAAAAAAAAATTTTTTCTTAAATTGCATTATAAATTTTCATCAAACCAATGTCAGCATAGAAAAAAAGATACATGCTCACCCTTGATTTGCTTTTGAAATACTCATCAGTTATGTATTAATCATGTAGCAGTGAATTGTTTTTCTTCCACTGCACCTATTTAGAGTCAATGCACAAACTAGTGGTGGGAATGCTTTGACTTACTAAGAATTGAAGTAAACCACAAACTAAATATATTGGGTATTGTTAGGATTTCAAATAGTTATATCAACATATTACAAGTGCTCTGGTTTTCAACTATCTTCATTTACTCAGTTGTCCATGATAAGTTTTGCATAGAAGTAGAAGATAATTAGAATTTATTTTTATTAATCCTCGCAAGTCTAAAATAACATTTTCATTATATCATCATCACTAAATTCTAGCATGTTGTAGTTAGCTTTTTACTGTATTTTGCTTATGCATTGAGAGTTCCATGTTTTATTGATTATGGCTTTAATATAGTGCTCTCACATAAAACAACTTATGAGTTTGAGGAAAGATTTCAATGCTGTTTTGTAATGAGCATTTTGTTGAGAAGCTTTCTCTTGCATTACCTTAATTCTTCAAGTTCTCTACCACTACCGACTGCAACTGTGATATCAAGTTCTGAACTACATGTAACTTCAGTTCAAATACTTTTTGTTTCAGTATGTGAAACAAAGTTTAGACATATTCTAGAAAGAACGTCCTGTCAAAGACTTATTGTTTACACAATGTGTATTTTTTTGTGGATTACTTAGAATTTTTTCTCATTTTGATTTTCAAGCATCATGGTGCTTAATGCCTCAAGTGGTGAATTGTTAGTCCTCAACTATTTTCTGAAAAATTTTTTTGTCAGGATGAGTGATGAAATCACAAGATATGCATCTAAACAGAGCAACACTCTCAAATCAATGGAAAATATGCTTTTTCTGATAGGAGTTGTACAGTTTTCAAGTTACAGAGACTATCTGAACATAAATTTAGCTCTGATACAGGAAATTGATGCCAAGGAATCAATATGTTGTAAATATATATGAAAACCACACCAATGTATAATCGACTTATTTGTATCGAACTTACCTGTACTAGAGGTAAAAACCAACAACAATAGGTAAAACCTATGTTCAACAACCATTACATTGTTTCACCATAGGTTTCATTCAAGTTCATGCAATATTTTTGTTTTAAGGATTTTTATAGTGGACTAACTGCATCTTTTAAATATATTTAGATTCTAATATGTTTGGGAGATTTATTCCTAGGAAGCATTACAGGGATTTAAGAGTTAATTCTAAGTGTATAAGTGCTGTACCATTTAGTGGCAGTGTGTTGTCACTAAATAACTTGGATGATTTCCTTTATAAAGTATTACTGTCATGATTAATTCATTTTTTCTAGAATTATTTTGACCATGCTCCATTGATGAATGTACCTGGACGAACCCATCCTGTCGAAATATTTTATACCCCTGAACCAGAGAGAGACTACCTGGAAGCTGCTATCCGGACTGTTATTCAGATACATATTTGTGAACATTGTGAGGGAGATGTTCTTCTCTTTTTAACTGGTCAAGAGGTTAGTATAATTTAATAATTGGTTTGTTAGTGTTGTAAATATAAGGCACATAGGTATAAAATCTTCTGAGAAGGTAACAGTGATGGAGTAGCGGGTGTAGGTATACTCCTTGTGGAGAAATGGGTGGATAAGGTCATAGAGGTAGTCAGGGTATGCGATAGAGTGCTTAAGCTCAGGCTAGTCCTGCAGAATAGTATAGCTACAATTATCTCTGCCTACACCAGTATCGCATAACCAGCCCATTTAAAAAGTACCTTTGAATCGTCAGACGACATTCTGTGCTTGAGGAGACCTATTGAGTCAAGTAAATCAAATCAAATCAGAATCAAATGGAAATTGTAGTTGTGGCTGTTACCAGTGCTGTTGGCATGTGATAAGCACAATTCATTCATGTGTGGGTCACTGCCAGGGCTGCCCGATTGTCTCCTCATAAAAAGCACCATCTGAACGTGACCTATGCCAGTGGCACATATAAAGCACTCACTATAGTGGTTGGCGTTAGGAAAGGCATCCAGCTGTAGAAACATTGCCAGATCAGATTGAGGTCTGGTGCAGCCTCCTAGCTTGCCAGTCTCCAATCAAACTGTTCAACCCATCCTAGCATGGAAAACGTATCTTTCATTCTGTGTACAAATATAAGGAAAAAGTTCTGTGTTGTGAATTTTTTTATTAATGTCGTTATTTAATTACTGTCATATGTCTTCCCTAAACAATCCATGCCAGCATAGGGGTGAAAAAAAGTATTAAAAATGTAGCTGGTGAATGGAAACTAGCTTGTGATATTTGGTTATGTATTTTATGCTCTGAGTTAGAATTACACCAAGATCCATTTTGCCAAAGTGGTTTCCTATCATACTTACAGTCACCTGATGGAAACTAGTAAGAAAATATGTCTGTCTTTTGAATACAGCTCTCCATAAATCAGTTAATTATCTTGTGGCTGTTCAGGAGTCATGGAATGGCATACAGCCCTTCCCTCCTAACTGAACCATTTAGAAAAAAAATGCACAAATAAAAATGAGAAAGAGACAAAGAGAGAAGAAAAAAATGTGGAATTTTCTCAACACTTTTTCTTTCGCCATCAGTTATCATTGACTTGAATTGTTATAAAAAGGTAGCAACCATTCGATTAGTTTTTCAGTTAAGTTGGAGTAACAAGGCAATGCCAGTAGATATAAGCTTGGTCATGGTTTTACACTTGTTCTTTTCTTCCCAATTGATTGATGTATTTTGTCGTGTGACTTGTCAACTTTTCAAAAAATATCTTTTAAATACTTAAAATCTCTTGTATGATAGTATACATTTTTCTCTATTTTCTAAATTCTGAATTTGCTTCGATTTCTAGGAAATTGATGAAGCGTGCAAACGTATCCAGCGAGAAATCGATAACTTTGGTCCTGAAATTGGAGATATGAAATGCATTCCACTTTATTCAACACTACCTCCTAATCTACAGCAAAGGATCTTTGAACCACCCCCTGCAAAAAAGGCCAATGGAGCTATAGGTAGAAAAGTTGTTGTCTCTACTAATATTGCTGAGACATCACTTACTATTGATGGAGTTGTTTTTGTCATAGATCCAGGATTTGCTAAACAGAAGGTCAGTGTCTTCATAAAATGGTTGCTTATCTAAAATGCCAATTTGTATAGCAGTTAAAATCTCTTAATGAATTTAGTATCAAGGGATGTCATTGTTAGTTGATTTGGTCATGGAAATTGAAAGCAGCATATTTGTGTGTATGCATGTCTTCCCTTGTCTTGACATTATGTGCTAGGTATAAAAAAACATCACTTTCTTAAAGCAGTGTCCTTTGTTTCCAATTTTCTTTGAAATTATGTCCAGAACTGGGGGAATATATCTTACTTGGAAACAGGTGAGGGATGGTATCTGACGATAGAAAATTTACCTCAGGAAATTTTGACTTGTGCAAGCATGGAAAAGTGGATGTTAAAACCATGATGATGACTGAAATTTTTTAGTTTCATATTTCTCTATTACTTTTTGGTTTGATGGAAGGAAGGAATCAAGATCCTGGAGAACGATGCATATTTTTAGTTTCTATATCCCCGTCCTTTTGTGTTATTTTCATTGGCTTATTTTCAAGCATTTGCTAGATGTTGCAGTTTGAGTTTATTGAGACATTGATCTGATGTGACTTTTTGATTATATTAATTGCTATGATGTTTTTTTAATGTTAATTTGTTGTTTATGCTGGATACAAATGTTAACCAGGTTTCTAATTTACTGTGGTGAATTTTTTTTTTATTTCCTTTGTTTGATGTTGAATTTTATTTTAGTTCTCTGTGGTTTTGATCTGTTGTATTTGAGGTTACCTGTGTTTTTTTCTGGTATATATTTTTTTGTTTTATTTTACCTTGTGGGAGATGTTTTCTTTTTGCTGTCTATAATTACTTTGTTGGACTTATATAAAGCAGTGTCTCTCTTGCTGATTGTTTGCTAAGTTCTGAAAACTTTAATTCTACTTCGTGATGGAATATATTTTGCTCTGCTTTTCTAGAGTGTATAAAAATATGTGTGCTTTCTTCAGTGATGTGTGTTGTAATGACATTTTGTAGTTGGTCCAAGCAAAATGATAAATTGGGGAATTCTTTACAATGTAGTTGTGATAGTTAGATGCGTAGTTGCAGAAGATGATGCCTGTTAAATGGGTTGTGGTTGGTTTGGTGAGATTTGTGTGTATTAGTGTTTATTTATTCTGTTATGTTATACTATTTAAAAACCAGATGGTGAGTGTATTGAAGTGTCTTTTAATATTGTTTAAAGGTGCATTACTGTAGTGTAGTTACAGTGTGTACTTTAGTGAGTCAGTTGTGAAAGTGTGTTTTGTTAATCTGAAATCATTTTTAAGGGCATAGAGGCTATCAGTCATATGCCTGGGATTAACATGTGTCTAGCACTCATTTTGCATTATATAATGGATATTTTATAAGTATTATAAATTTGGATTTTCAGACATTATTTTGGAACAAGCTGCCATATTTAGGACCTTTAGAAATCTTCCTATTTTAAGAACAGGAAATTCTTTTGGAGATTTGGTCGCTACAATAAATATATGCGGTTCAATTATGCAGATACTTGTTTTGTTAGCTCACACAGTTATTTTCATTTTGGTAATGTTGAGAGCAGATTTGATGTTTGTAATGTATACAGCAAACTATTTGTATTGATTTCACATTACTGAATGGTATTCTTCATTTAGAATTGATTTATTGGGTTACACTCGGTCCATAAAGAGACGAGCCTTATTGAACTGTATTATTCAGTGATTATTCCTCTGCTGGTACTTTATAATGTAAACATTTGCAGTTTTTTGACCGGACTAAGTGTATTATATATATATATATATATATATATATATATTCTATTTTGCAACATTTATTATTAAACACAACTGACTGACTGTTAATGCATTTAAAATGATTTTCTGTATTATCAATTTTGTTTTGATGAGGTAGGAACTAAATAAGTGTTTGAATGCAAACAGTAGGTAAAGAAAATGTGTCTTATGATTACTGTACTGATAAAATTGCAAATGTAAATGTACTGGCTGCATTAAAATAGCTAGAAATATGAGATGTGATGAACTGGATGCTATTAAGTACTTCATGTTTGTCTTTCTGGTAGTAGTTGACAAGCTTTATTGTCCTGTTGATATAATTAGAATGGCAGTGAGGATAGTAATAGTAGTACCATGGTTTGAGTGAGAATTAGTATGAATCAAAAATTTATGATCTGCTTTTATATATATAAAAAAAAAAAATCCTTAAGAGTAGACTTTTTAAAACAAGCCGAAAAGACACTAAAAGCTATAACATCTATTTTCCATCCTTTCCTGAAATCAATAGAATAAATCATTTGTTGATGGTTATCTTATAAAAAGTGAAGTAGTTCACTCTAATTGTGATGGTGTGTGGGATAAGTAAACATTTATCTTTTAAAATATTCATGATGTAGTATGGAAATGAGATGGACTGTAAATGCATAGGTTCTAAAGCAACTGGAGAAGGACAAGGTAGGTATTATTATGGAAATGAGAGAAAGTAATAGGGCATCAGCAGTATTGACTAATCTATTATATAAAATCCATTCTGTCTGTGTGTGTGTCTTCTAGGATCTCGGGCATCCTCCATCCGATTGCGCTCAAATTTGATATGTAGATACCGACGGTATCAGGGTGTGTATAAGTCTTGAAAAAATTACAAAAATCGATTCCAGGTGAGAATGCGATCGATAAAGCTGTGGGAACGTGCATTTGTACATGCAAGTACATCAGCTGTTGCGATTGATACTACATATGCGCGAGAAAAATGCACTGTGCCTCAAATTTTGGTTAAATTGGTGTTTTTCAAAGGGGAGGCCTATGGGATGGTCGGACAAGTTGTTTTGAGAAAATTTGGTTCAAATGTTTGACAACTCAGCACCGTCCATAGGACTGGGGGTGGGGGCGTTTTGCTCGTGTGTACATATGTGACTGTACTGGTTTTTGCATGTGATTCGAATGGATAAAGCCAGCTGCTGTGCGCTTGGTAATTTATTAGGTATCTATGGTTATTTTTGAAATATTTTTAAAACAAATGAAGAGGAACAGTGCCCCATTACCTGTCCTGTCTCTTTGAAGCTGATGATGTCAGTGTGGGTTGATGTTCAATTTAAGCATCAGCTGGTCAGTTACATGCAGAGAAAGCATGCATTGGGTTTGCAGTTGAGAGACACGAGTAGATGTTGTGAAGATAAATTTGTAAGCATTCAGATAATGCAAAATTGGGATGCATAGAAGGTATTTGATCAGCAGATTTATCTAAAACGAGCACTATGACCCGGTAATGCATATACAGCTGCGTGCGAGCGCACATACACGCGAGTACTGTCCAAATCTCTGACCAATCACATACAGCTAGCTGGCATTCAATTGGTGTATCAAGTTTGGGTCATTTTGATTGGGTTTTGGATAGAAAATTCACAAAAAAGTCAATTCTATTGATTTTTTTAATGGCTTTGCGGGGTGACTGGGAAAATGTAAAGATATGCACGACCACCCTTGGACAGTTTTGAATGACCATAGAAAGTGCGAAAAATTGTGGATTTGTATAAAGGGCACACACACAGACAGACATTTTGCCATTTATATATATAGAGATAAAAATAAAGATGAAAATGTTGGGTTATGATTTTTATCCAAAGAAATTGTATGTTTTGGGTACACTTGTCTCCTGATATTTATAATTTCATTTACTTTACATAACTAATGTTATATGTTTATTTACAAATTAAATCACTAAAGCTAAGGGACACCAAAGTAAAAAGAAATGGATTTGTAAACTAATTCAAAATCGAAAGATTTTGAGATAGGTTGAATTATATTGTTGTCTAGCCTTAGAACAGAATTGTTTGAGCAGATATATGGTCAAAAGCATTCCAGCAAAGATCATCCTGTCATTTTCTCAGAACAGTGCACATAGGACTATATTATTCCAGTGTGTCCCTCCTATAGTAGAACAATAGGATACGGTATGAGTCTGATATGAGTGGTTGCTATTTTAAACAGGTTGAGCCTATATATGATTAATAATTTTTTGGACTTGACTATATATGCTACTGTTTCAAGAATGTGTTTCTCAAAACGTAACCTGTTCTGATGCCGTGGTTTTATTACCATTTTGTGTTTTAGTGTATAAGTAACTAGGTAATAACTACATGGATGTGTCAATTGTATTTGGTTATGTATAACTAGGTACTTATTAACTTTTGGTAAATACTGTAATAATAGTATTTTTCATTTAGATATCAGATATGCAAGGTTTTAAAATTTCATAATGTATTAGGGAAATCATTTTACCCTTTTTATTTGTTTTCCCCTAAAATCAGGTATACAACCCTCGAATTCGTGTTGAATCACTTTTAGTAACTGCTATTAGCAAGGCCAGTGCTCAACAGAGAGCAGGTCGTGCTGGCCGTACACGACCAGGAAAATGTTTCCGACTCTACACTGAAAAGGCTTACAAGAACGAGATGCAAGAGAACACTTACCCAGAAATTCTTCGTTCAAATTTGGGATCTGTTGTTTTACAGTTGAAAAAGCTTGGTATTGATGACTTAGTGCATTTTGATTTCATGGATCCCCCAGGTAAGTGAAGATTGAATTTTACCTCATCCCCCATCCTATCAAAGGACAGTTTGAAATTTACATAATTTTGTATATTATTACTAAAATAGGTAGTTCAACCATGTTGTGAATAACATTTGTTATAGATTTTCAATGGATCAATTACTGCTTCATTGGATTACTAATGTTGCATATCACGAAGAATTGTCTGTATGATTTGGGTGGAATAAATACCACATAGTTTGGTTTGAATGCCCTTTATCAGATTTTTTGCCAGTGTTTATATCTTGGACTGTGGTATGCTGGGGTACTGCCCTCAAGCATTGTCCTCTCTACCTAGTTCAGCTTGGAACTTTTTTCTTTTTTTGTATTGATGTACACTTTATTGCATGGCTTAATAATTTTGAAATAGAACCAGTTTTGTAGTAATTGGGACTGTTGTATCAGGAGCCTGTATTTGTGGTGCAATTATATATATATATATATATATATATATATATATATATATTATATATATATATATATATATATATATACTCACACAGAGCAGACTTCCACATGGTTTGCAATTACTAAATTTTTTTCACAAGGTATTTGTCAACCCAAGTCTATTATAAAAGACACTTGCCTAATGTATTGCACAGTGGGATCAAACCCAGGACCATTTGGTTTGGTTGTGCAGTGGACTGCCATACTTGTTCCCATATCGATATTTCATATTTGTGTATTGTTGCTGCGTTTATATATAGCATCAGCAAGCATTGGTGGTTGGGATAGTAGGGTACTGCTAACCAGTTTTCATATCCTGTAACCAACATTTTTACACTGTTATAATTAGCTGCAGCCCTAAGGTTGAATGTGGTTTGTTAAGTTTTTAGTAACTTGTTCAACTTGTTCCATCTATATGGAAAGCCTGTTCAATACTTGATCATTGGCTAAAGTCCAGTAATCATCTTTAGTCCACTTTCCTGTTGTATTCTTGTTGGTTCTGCTTTCAGGTTGTGTGTGATGGTGGGTATGCAGCAGCAGCAGCACTTCATGTTAAATGTACTGTCTTAAATATCATTGTTATTTTAACATGCTGATGTCTTAAGATTGTTAGTGACATGAATACAATTAATTTCACCAATCTAAAGACTAAAGCCTATTTCACTTTTTATTGTAGAGAAAAGCCATTTCAAATTAAAACAAAAAATAAAACAGAAAAAAAAAACATGCCATCTGTTCCTGACAACTTGAGGAGCTGAGCTGTGTACAATTGTGTTGTGCTCAAATATATTATGTAACAGTTCCAATAGATTTTAACTGAAATCTCACAAATGGTAGCCTACTTTCTTAACCATTTTGCCTCAACTGTGCCTTCTGTAATAATGTGAACGAATCCAGCATCAACTCTTAATTTTTGCTTGATTATAAGTAATATTTATTTTATTATTAGAAAATATTCTATAGACATCACTGTCACATCTTGGATTGCATTTAGACTGATCTATACCTGCTAATACCAGTGCATGTCTGTTTCTTGGATATGTATAATTAAAAAGAATTGATGTGATATTAAGGTGGTGAATGCATTAGGTAGAAGATGCATCATCATCATTTAACCCATTATCATTTTAACAGGCTATATCTAGCCCAAATATTTAGCCTGTTTTATGTTCAAGCAGGCCAGATCCAACATCACACCTGTCCTGCAACTGCAATGTCATTCTAAAAATAAAAATTACATCTTCAAAATTTCAAAGCTACAAGATTATACAGGATTAATTTTAAAAATTATGAATAAATAAGCATTACTTTTGACAGTAATCTGAATGCTAAAGGGCAAGTGTCTATTTTCTATGCTGGATTTTTCAAAAGGAACTAGCAGGTCAGAGGACTGCACCAAGCTCCACTGTCTGCTTTAGCATGGTTTCTATGGATGGATGCCTTTCCTAATGCTTTACAGTATTTGCTCCAACCATCAGTTGCTGTGAAATGAAGTCCTGCTGAGGTCAGCTTTTTTCTTTCATTGTTTTGGAGTTGAAAAGCTGAAAGTGGTAGATTGATGGATCTGTTAGAACATTGAACAAGGGGCTTTGTGATATTTGTTTCATCTCTTGGTATTTTGAAAGCAACACCTCTGATGCCACTGGTGTGATGCTATATCTACTCTAAGGTGATGGCATGGAGAAAGGAAACCTGCATACATGGGTAACTGTTAGTCTTCCTTAAATGAACTGCTTAGGTCTGGGTCAGTCTTTATTAGTAGTCACCCTAAGATATGATACTGTTTTGCGTTTGTGTTGTAATTATTTTTCAGATTCTGTAATCTGTCTCTTGTTATTTGACAAAGTTGAGTTTCATCACAATTGCATCTGTCTTTTTGGTCTGACTCAATACATGTTCCTAACCGTTACAACCTAAAATCTCTTTCTCTCTCTCTCTCTTTTTTTTTTTTTTCTTTTCTTTCCCTCCCTCTTTTAAAAATCTTATCTTCAGCTCCTGAAACCCTAATGCGTGCCCTAGAGTTGCTGAATTACTTGGCTGCACTGGATGACGATGGAGAATTAACTGAACTTGGTTCCATGATGGCTGAATTTCCACTTGATCCACAGCTGGCTAAAATGGTGATTGCAAGCTGTGATTGCAATTGTTCCAATGAAATCCTTTCCATCACTGCAATGTTGTCAGGTAGTACTTGTTCCACTATCAGTTTGCTATGGCCCTTTATTTTCTCTCTTTCACTCTCTCTCTCTCAACTCTCATTACTCTAATTAGCTCATACTTTCCACACTTATTAAAACTGGTTATGATGACTGACTGCTAGAGTAGAGCTATATGGATTTAACAATTACATGCACATTATACTTGAGTCTATCTAGGACCATACTAAGCATTTTGACATGCAGTGGTTGGGTGGTGTGCAATGATGGGGTTGTAGCAATCATTTTATTTGGTTTGTTCATAGTCAAAGGCTTTGTTAATGGCTGTTAGGAGAGACAAGCAAGTTAGACATGATCAGTGTGCCATAATTTCAGTTCCCTCAGTTAGATCCTCCACATAATTTGGACATAGTATGTTATGTTTTTTTTAATATACATGTATTTTGTGATTGACTGGATCAGACAAGAGATAGTTTTTTTTTTTCCTTTTTTTTTTGTAATTGGGGGATGGTTTAAAATACTGCCCAAGTGCTCAGGTTTGAAAATAGTTGGCTATGTAATTATAAAATGAATATTGATTGGAGCAGGCTGCATCCATGTATTGTACTTTATATATTTTCAATAGTCTTATTTTAATATTTTTACTTTGCTTTATAGTTATTTTGTGAATGCGATGTGTATATCTGCAGCCTTGTTATAATGTAGAGAACACTTTTTTCTGTAGCTATTGTATTATAAAGATAATTTATCTCATGGATTTTAAGTTTTTAAGTTGTAGATTGCTTATTACAAAATATTGGACATATTTTAGTTTCTTTAGTGTATTGCTGATCCAGTGTATATTTCAAAAAATTTTTTAGTTGATTTTTGACTTAGCATATTTTGCTGTTTTCTTTCTTTCAAAGCAAGTACCAATGTTCAAAGAACTTTTCAGATGATCTTGCTTCAACTCCACTAAAATTTTATCGGTTACTTAGTTGTGATCTAATTTTATTTTGGCTGAACTTCCTTAAACCCATGCACAGTCTTTCACTCATACATCTCCAAAATGACAGTTGTTTTTCTATTTGACTTGTGTTTATTATTTTTCTTTTTATTTGAATTATTCTCATTTGACTAGTGACTATTTCTATTTCTCAGTAGTATGTTGTACCATTTTATAGGACCCTCATAGTACAATGGTTGTGACCAAGATAGGAGATCATGAAACACCAATGTTTTATACACACTATACAGTTCTATCTATTTATTTCAATAGTTATGAGATTGAAAAGAAGAATTAATTTTTGACACTTGTTTTACTCCAGTAAAATTCATGTGAAATCATTAAGTATATGAAAACATTTCAGTTTTGCCTCTAAACTTAAAAAATGATTTTACCAATATTGAATTTTAAAATATTTTGTTTTAGATTTACTTTTGTCTCTTTATTGAAAGGTTTATATTTCTGTTTCAATCATTACTCTGATTGGTCTTTGCTATTCTGTTATTATTATTATTATTATGGGAACAAGCTGGCTGAATCATTAGCATGCTGGACAAAAGGCCACTAAGCATTTTGTCCGACTTTACATTCCGAGTTGAAATCCCGACAAGGTCAACTTCGCCTTTCATCCTTTTGAGGTTGATAAAATAAGTACCAATTGACTACTGGGGTTGATGTAATCGACTTGACCTTCTCCAAAAGAGTTATTATTATTATTGATAATAATAATGGGAATTACAAAGGGATTGGCTTTCTTCTTGTTTGACCAGTTATTGTAGTTCTTTTTTTCTTTACTCTTTTAAATGGAAATGAAAAGGACTTGGTTTTCTTTTTTTTAATTTTCTTTTTTTTTTCCTTGTTCTGCCTGTATACTTCCAGTGTCACCATACAGCAGATGATGAGAAATACAACACATGCACGCACATGTACACACAATTCTTTCTATTTTTCCTGTTACCTTTCCAACTCATACCTTTGTTTCTCTTTTTACCCAGTTTCTCCCCATATCACCTTGCATTCACACGAACACTTATACAGAAAATGCATATTCATTATACATGTAGGTATTGTGAGCTTTTTAGTATAAATTTACACACATTAATACAAAGCAAATTACATTGTACAAGTACACACACACACACACACCTAGTTGTAAATTTACATGCAAAATTTGCTTCTGTGTGTGCGTGTGCGCATGCATACACGCACAATTATATGAAATGATTTCCATTTTTTTCTTTTCCAGTGTCTGTTTAGTAGCACAGCTGTAATGTTTCTAAATATATTGAACTGGTTGAGTTTCTATCATTGCCTCATTAGCTGCAGGCGCTCTTATTTTCTATAGGTAACATCTCCATTCAGATACAATACTATCACTTAAAGGAGAAGTTATAGCTATGTTTATTTTTTTTTTTCTTTATTTGTAGATATTTAAGCTTTTTTTCATTCTTTTGTAAATGTAAAATATACTTATATAACACTATCTTTGGCCTCAATATTGCTTGTTAAAAGTAAACTGGGCTATAATCTGATATTTTTTTATTTGTTTCGATTAATGAGAGTTAATTTTTTTTTCTACTTAACGAGTAAGAACTGTTGGTGTGTTTACTTTGGTGATGTAGTCTTGTTTCAGATTGAAGTTATGGTTGAACTTCAGTTATGTTACTACTATACATTTGAGAGATAGCATGTTTTGTTCATAGTGGACCTCCCCCCCAAACAAAAAACAAAATAAAACAATATTTAAAATGGAAAATACAATTAATATGTGTGAGTATAGCAATTGCTTGAGAAAAAAATGGGGATTTCCAGTCTACTATGTTTGCAGCTGGTTTAGAATCCTAATTTTGAAGATAATTCACTTCACTTAAGTTAGCTAATGTCTTTGAGTAAAGTATGAATGTTGCACTTTCCGTATTTCCTTGTGTATGGATTTGAGACTTTGCACTTGAGTAAGAAACCAAATAACAAAAATTTTGTAGGTAATTTATTCTGAGATGGTCTTATTAGCTAGTTTGGTGTTTCAATTTTGTATCCAATTCTCTTCAGGAGTTGATAAAATTGCAATAAAAAAATATATATTATATATTTATAATTAGAATGGCTTTTTGTCGTTACTGGCAGTTTAGATGTTATGATTTTTTGGTTTGAAATTTCATATTATTAAAAGTTTTTGCAAATCAAAATTTGAGAGTGATGGTAATTGAAAATGAAACAAAAACAATGAAAATTCCAATTTCAAGTGAATAGTGACTTAAATTTCGATTCTGATACAAATTTCAGTATCACTTAAACATTTCTTTATTCAATTTAACCTTCCTTTTTTCTCAACTCAATTTTTGTCTATGAGAATTGTTTTATCAACTTGACTTTAAACTTTGAGATAAAGATAGGTGAAGAAACTAAATCCTTATCCTTTTTTGACAAACGTTTATCAAACGTTCTTAAATAGAATTTTCACCTGAGTAAACATATTTGCCATCATTATTTACACTCCATACATCTCTCTCCTATTTTTTTTTTCAAAGAAAATTCCACTTTATTTAGTTGTTATTAATTATTCATAATTTTGTTGTCTTTTCTCCATTTTGGTACCACATCAAATGTGGCCAGCAGCAGTCGTTAGTATTACCATAAGTTTTTATTTATGTATCCTCCACATTAGAACTTTACAAGAATTTTTTTTTTAATATTTTAACCATGATTTAAAACTACTCAATCATATTTAGTTGTCTTTATTAACTACTGCAGTTTCAAAAATATAGATAGCAGATATAACCAAAGTACATCATATATACTACATTCTGGAATTGTATTGTTCAATGTTGTAGAGCGCTGTAACTTTTCATCTCTAGGCTTAATTTACCAGTTGTATACCAGGACCAGTTCAGATGTTGACCTCCCTTGATTTCAAAATTTGTGGACTGTGCCAATGTTAGAAATCATTATTGTGAGAGTTGGCAGAAAGAGTACTGAACACATTACATTTGGTTTTGTCTCTCCATGTTCTGTATTCAGCCACTTTTGAGGTTAATAAAATACTTGTTATACTGAAGTTGGCTCAGTTAACTATATCCCTCCTCAGAAAATTTGACCATGTCAAGTCAAAAAGGAATAGAATACTTATATGAAGTGAAAATTTGCTATTTGAAAACATTATTTGAATTGATGTTAGCATTTGCTTAAATAAGTATAACAAACTAGTACTTTTTCTATTATAATTGCAAAATGAAAAAATACTTTCTTTACATTAATTCAATTACCTTATAGTGAAATTGAAGCATTCTTTGATAGGTAGCTTGTAATGAAAGTTATTGAATGTCTCTTAAGTTTTACTTCTATATACTGAGCTGTAAGGGTGGGGAAAATAACACGTTTGAACTACAGTTAGTTAATATTGAGATTTGTTAATAAATATATATTGAGAAACCTATAGCTGTGCTACTACATCTTTTGTGGAGTTTCTTTGGCTGTGCACCCTCTCATTGTCATAACTTTCTTTTTTCCTAAAACTTCTTAAAAACCAGTTAATATGACCATTGGAAAATGATGTTATCTAGGTGAATTAATGTAACTAAGAAAGAAGTAGCTTTAGTGAATTTTTTCCGGTTTTGAAATTAAATTTTTCATGTATGTGTGTATATATAATTCAGGTTTTATCAATTCATTGTTGCTGTATTCACTTCTGCTGTCACAGTACCAGGCTTCAAGAACATCACTTAATACCCAACCATACTGGAGGAAACTGGTCCTTTTGAAATTCTGACATTGATCATGGTTAGATCAAGTTGTATGCATAGTCTAGGGTTAATTAAACTCAGACATATTTAGACTGGTTTGAAGCCATCACTTCTGATGAAGACTTAATATATATTAATTGATCTGATTATTGCTTTGCATATTTTTATTTAACAGTAAGCTCCAGATTAAGGCAGTGGCAACAATAATAAAAAATATCACTAGTTTTAGAGTATTTAAACATAATTGCTTGATGGTTTCACTTATATCCGAGTTCCTAAATTTATAATTGATATTCAGCTGCTTGATGTCAGTTATTAGGTAATAGAGAAACAGTAAAAGGTAAGCTATTCTGCAAAAGTTTCAAAAGAAACAGTATGAAAGATGAATGGCAGCAGCAACTGTAGCTAATGATTTTAAAATGTTTTTTTTTTTTGATGCAACTGTCCACTAATAATTTCCTATTGTAGTGAGGATTTCTCAAATTCTGTAAGCAGTCACAACTTTAATAGATCTTTGCTTCCTGATTAATTTGTCTGTTTCTGTGTTATTGTTGCTACTCCACATTCTAACTGATATTATTGTTGTCCTAACTGAGTGGGTGCACTGCCTAATTCTGTGGCTTCCTTTTAGTCGCCCATCATGTTGTCTGAGCACTAATGACGATGGGGATGGGCCATGCTTGGCCCCCACCCAACCCTCCCTGTTTAGTCCCGCAGTGTTTTGTGCGTCCAATGGAGATGAAGAAAGCTGCAGACGAAGCGAAGATGAGATTTGCACACATCGATGGCGACCATTTGACGCTGCTCAACGTCTACCATGCTTTCAAACAAAGTAAGTTATTCAGCTTTATATATTTACTAAACTCTCGCTGATTTTAGTAATGAAATCTTAATTTCTTATTTCTTTATTCAGATTAACTAGGATCGTTTATTAAAACCATAGTAATTTTGAGTCTAAAGTAATTACTTCAATTAGCTTTAGTTTATTATAGTTTAAATTTTGATTCAATTGCATGGGTATGTTTTTATGAAAATTTAAAGTTTCATATTGTCATTTAAGTTTTTAGGATTTTTTAATTAGTGAATAAGGTGAAATATATTGAATTAGTGTATTTTAAGGGAATCTAATCAGCTTCCAGTTACCTAATCTAACCAGCTTCTAATTCTTGAATCTAACCACTTGCTAATTGTCTTTGAATGACCTAACTTTTCAGAATAATAAAGGAGAATTTTCCATTATCATCATTATTACTATATTAGTATTGATATTGGTAAATTGCTTTTACTTTAGATCATGAAGACCCACAATGGAGTTACGACAATTTTGTGAATTTTCGATCTATGAAAAGTGCTGATAATGTCCGACAGCAGCTGGCCCGGATTATGGATCGATTTAATTTGCGTCGCTCAAGTACAGAGTTTGCAAGTCGGGACTACTACATCAACATTAGGAAGGCTTTGGTAGCTGGTTTCTTTATGCAGGTTAGTAAAGTGTTCATAGTTCTAAACTTTGTTGACTGCCTGCTTTTTCGTTTGTCTGCAGAGATATATCAAATAGAATGGTTTTGTGATTGTGAAACCTGATTGCTTTGCTTCAGTTGGAAGGGATACTGCAGTGTAACTATATGGTGCAAATATGGTAACTTTCTAAGTAGTTTTTGAAAACATCACAAATACATTTAGGTGTGGGGATTTTTTTTTTTTCTTAGAAGAAATTGGTTAGGTAGAAAGTTGAGCTATATAAGCTATGTAAGAATACAGGAAAACCTAGAGAAATAATGAGCTCTAAGTGGGAAGCTTCTCCATGTTTGCTTACTTACTAGTAATGAATTGAATATATTATGAATAATATTTAAAATGATTGATATTTATTAAACTTTATTCTTTACAAAATAAAGAAATGTAAAAATTTCAATTATTTTAAGAGCTTTGGTGGTCAGTAATAGTGTTGCATAATCTTTCTCGGGTGTCTTTCTACCAAACGACCTAGGTAAATAGAAGCAAGTAGTATTTAATGAATTTTAAGACAATAATGTAGGGTGTGAATTCACAATCTGTGATGTGAATTAAGTTTTAATTAACTAAACATTTGACTCTTTAACTTTGATATGAGACCATAGATCTGCACCTAGCAAGTTTTGCTTCAGTTTGTGTTGACTAAGCACAGCATGGAAACACTGGATTGTCCTTTTGGGATGTGGTGTTCGGTCTTTCTATTCTACTGATATTCTCCAAGAGAAAGGCAAGTGTTGAAACAGCTTGACACAAGTGGTATTTCAAAAGCTGCCAGAGCAATGTTGGAGACAATATCAGACTGTCTTAGGGATCCCTACTCTTGATTTATAGTCAGATTGGACCAGGAAAGATATATGGCAAAGTTAATCTTTGATGGGATTTGAACACGTAACCTAAAGAACAGTACTGTAAGATATTTTGTCCAATGTTATGCTTCTGCCATCTACCACCCATCAACCGACTATATATCACCTAAATGTACTTAGTTTAATGTGATACCTTTACTTACTTAGTGCATCCTAAGATGGCAAAAAAATTTTTGTTTTGTTAAATTCCTCAAGTGATTGTCTTTTTTTTTCTTAATACTTTTCCATTTTATTGATTTAGTAGAGTGGGTGATTTTTAAACTTCAGCAATCTTCTATCCCATCACTCTGCACCTCATCTTTGTCTCTTCCCATTAGCATTTCCCTCCAATAAAGGTTATTATAATATTGTAAGAAATTGAAAGGGAGGCAAAGGGATAACTGTTTGAGCAATCCCAGTGTCTCATGATTGAGGTGACAACAGTTGTGTTCAACTTAAGCTAGTTTATTTAATCTTGGATATTTCAAACAATAAACTCAAGTCAGAGTGATTATGATCTTGAATTGCTTAATGTATCATTAGTTAAGACAATTTTGAAATTTAATTTCCATACTGAGGAATAGAAATGGTAATTAGTATTCTACATTCACAGTTCAAGTCTTTTTGGGATTGATAAAATAAGTACCAAGATAGTAACTGGGGTTGATTCGTCTTTCTTTTCTAGTTTAGGAAGGAATAGGTGCAAATGGTTGAGATTAGGGCGAATTCTATGCTTTGATTAGGGAACAGATGAAAATAGCAAAGATTTGCCTGTACTTTATGCTTTTAATGCATGGCATATTTGTGTTCAAATCTATGCTAGCTTTGCATTTGATCCCGTGAATTGTCAAACCAGAAGTAAGTTGGAATTGATTCAGTTATGTTGTATCCCTTACAAATGAATTTTTGTGCTGAGTTATAACAAACAAACAAACAAACAAAAAAACAACAATTTACTAAAAAGATTATGGTATTATTTTTCGTCATGGGTCTAATTAACGTTTTTTTTTTTCCTTTTTACACTGAAAAGCAGTATATTTTGCCAGGGAACGTATTTCACACTTGTGTATTAAATGCTATTATAGCATCTTTTTTTTTTATGAGACTACATTGCTACCATCTGTAGTTATCTCCCTTCTTTCACTGAGCAGCATGGGAACCCAAGCCAGTATGCCTGCACTTGTATGTATGCATGTATGCAAGCATGTGAGTGTATGTAAGTGCATTGTAAAATATGTGAAGTAATTGTATATAACTGAGTATATGTGTGTGTGTGTATGTTCTGTAATGAAAGAGAGTAGTAGTTATGCGGGTGATGTCAACCATGCTTTCATCTTCTTCAAAATTGTTTTTTTCAGGTATTCCAGTCTCGGCATCAGGTTTGGCTCACCGTACCTGCAGAGCTGAATATTAAGACAGTGTTTTCCATTGTGTTCTCATATTTTGTGTTTTAAAATAGGGATCAATTAAGTTTGGCAATGACATAATGTGTCTCTCTTGGTGCAATTTTGAAAAATCTCTAGTTTTTTTTTTTTAAATACAGTAGTTTATGATGTTTTTTGTAGGGTAGTTGTCTGAAATTGTTGACTACAAATAAAGGATTGTCGGCCACATATCAAAGTTTTTAAATTCAAATGCCAGCCATATGATTAAATATTTAAGAATTCATCAGGTGGGGAGTGGGGTGGATCAACTCGCATATTCAACCTCTTATTTATCTTGACATTGTTGTCACTATTTAATTTGAACAATAAACTGGTTAGTTTTCCTAAGTAGTTAGAACAGAGATTCAGTTTAATATCATCCATATGCAAAGGTCTAGTAAGATATACTCGCCTTGTATAGCTTACTAGACCTTTTGTTACCACATATTCAAAGACAAAAGACAGCAACTTGGCACATTTGACACTAGTTACTGCCAAAACTTCTGGGATATCAGATGGATTTTATTGCAGGTCATTAATGTATGTGTAAAGAAAAACCCCAGCTAATTTCAAGTACCCCCTTCAATACACATGTTATTTCAGCTTATATGGCTGTCTTTCAAAACTTCAGTCTTATAATGGCAGGAAATGTGAAGTATCTGGGTATATTAATGGTATGACTCTTATTAGGAGCATCAGTGCAGTAAACATTTTCTGATACAATAATAATGAATATTATTGCTCTCAATAGCAGATATCATTAGTTTCTGTATTAGATATTTTAACCTTTTTGTGTTCTGATAAAATGAGAGTTAAACTATTTTATTATATATTTTATTAAATTTTCTAAAAAGATAAAAAAAGAAAATAACTGGAAAATTGCCAGATTATTTTTTGGTTGGTCCCTCACTTAACAATCTAACATTCTGTTTACTTAAAAAGTAGTTGAAGATAGCATTTAAAAAAAAAATCTTTTTTCTCAAGCTGAAAACAAAAAAGGTTCCTTGCAGGGTATTTAATTTGGAAAGAAAAAAATAAAACTGTTTACGTGAAGTTAATATTTCTTTTAGTTAGGCAAAATGAACTAAAGATAAACTATTGAATAAACAGTCCATACTGCCACTTTTACTCAGGCCCTGCAGATACATATACAGATTGTGTCTTAATAGAGTTAAGTGAGAACATGACTAAAACAGTATGATTTAATATGTTACTGTGCTCTGCATTTTATTTCTACTCTTTTTATGAACCTGTTTATTGCAGTCACTGTTCATGATATGTTAAAATAATTTCATTTGTATGTATGTTTACAGAGAAAATTTGCTTTGTTGTTGCATAAACCATAGCTTAAAATCACTTGTGTGCAGTGTGTTATCCTAATTTTGGGATGCACTCCTCACATTATTAATGGTAGAGAGCTTAGCCAGGTGGTTTGTTTATATGTTGAGCAAGTGAAGCAACCACTGTGATCTTTATTTTGTTATGCAGCAGTGATTGTTGTTGTTATTATTATTATTATGATATGAATGTGTGGTCAAATGTTCTTGGCAAAAGGATTATGTAGGTCATAAAATCGTTTACAAAATCTGTGACAACTTAGCTCCTAATTCTGGTAGCAAAGGATGTTGTAGTTGCTGAGTCTGGAAATAAGGTTTTCAAATGTCATGTTGTAGATAGTTCATTTAATCTTTCAACCATTTCAAGTTAATAAAAGTATGTTATAACAGTATTTTATGGTTTACCCATGAGAAACTGACTCATATACTTCAGTATATCTACCACATTTCTTAAACCTGTTTGTAATGGTTTTATGTTCGTTAAACTCTATTTTCGGTTTAGGTCATGGGAGTCTTTTCACGTAGTATATTCTGGATATGTTGCTATCCCATTTAAAGCATTCGTAAGAGATTTGAATCTAACACTGCATGGTATTGAAACAAGCCATTTGAGAATTGTCTTGACAATTAGATACAGTACAATACTGCTGACAATATACAAACCTTAAAACCTTTATTATCTGGCTGCAGCTCTTCAAGGAATTATTATACTCTTTAAAATGCATTCGTGTGGAGTTGTGAATGTTAGAGCCTTTAATGTGATGCTGTCTGTTATTGTGTGGTCTGCCACTACTATTATAATTTCCAAATCTGATTGTTTTTTACTGTCTGTTTCCTGTACTGATCTTTCATCTCTTTCCTCTGCTTTTCATTTGCTCTCTAAATAGGCTGTAAATTTATACTGTTTCTTGTACATGCAATAGTAAGGTGACTATCTGCAGTTTAACTTCAGCATAGATTAAGCAATTATCAGCTTCTTTACTTTGGTTCTAGGCTCGGAGTTTACTGTAAGTTTATATCATTGTGCCTTATTTGGAATAGTGATAGTGTGTGTGAAATAGCTGCTCGTGCATGTGTGTGTGTGTGTGTGTTTCAGTATATCTCTCTCCATATCTTTTTATTATTCTGATGAATAAAACCTTCATTTTGTCTGCCAACAGGTTGCTCATCTTGAGCGCACTGGTCATTATCTAACTGTGAAAGACAACCAGATTGTTCAGCTCCACCCTTCCACATGTCTCGACCACAAGCCTGAATGGGTCCTGTACAATGAATTTGTACTCACAACCAAGAATTACATTCGAACTGTTACAGACATTAAACCAGAATGGTAAGCATATCTCCTATAGTGCTTTCTTTGTATAATCCTAATCATGTGAGAAACTAGAAATTTTGATGAAATGCAATTCAGTATAAAAATATAACAACTTGGCATGAATTTGTATAAAAGTTGCTAATCATTATTATACATTATGAATATGGTTTTACTTGTTCTTATGTCATTTTCACCTGTCAAGACAGGTGAAATACAGTTAAGTTGATTGCATATGGGTATTTTCATATATAATAACAAGCCATTGATTGCTTGGTAATGATTTTGTGCTACAGAGTTGAATTGTGCTTCAGTTAGTCTTGGAAAAGAACACTGAGGCCCCTAAAATTAGTGCTATTTTTCTCTGTTACTAGTTATTACACTCTCTTCATGAACCCACCAGTATGAAGAAGCACTACATTTAAAATATATCAGTAAATTTTGGAAAAATTCTTACCATTCCCTAATGGAAGCATTGATGCAGTGTCAACTCTGTAATTCCTGCTCAGAATCAGTAACACTTAACACCAATTACATTGCTTGTGTTTACACATAACTCTGAAATATCACTCTGATTATTTAATCCAAGTTCAAATTCTCTTTCCCTAATTAAATCATTAGTAAATAGATATCATCAAATTCTAACTCACAAAGTATTAACTGCCATTATGCTTTAAAATCAACGGAAGAAATAATCTAGAGAAATTTGTTTCATAAAATGCAAAAAATAGTGCACAGAATAAATAGGAAGTTTTTCTAACAGTGTTCTATCTAAACTTTGTTTCTTACACAGAAGTATTCTTAATTCTATTTTTTTGACTCCAAACATTATTTTGAACTGTATTTTCATGCAGTTAAGATTTGATATTGGGAGTAAATGGACATCTTTGGAACAGGACTTAGAGAGAAATTCAAATAAGAAGTGTACTCAAGTTTCACAGAGGCAATAGAATAGTCTATACATGTATTTGAAGTGAGGTGGAGGTTTTGATTCCTTCAAAGCTACTATGAGTTTAGCTGGAATGAATGAAGCCTCTTTAGTTTCTCGAACAAGGTTCATGCCTTAAGCATAGTTCTCCCTTGTCAATAGTTACCAGTTATGTGTTGTTCTATGAACGTATTGTGATATATTTTTAATTATTGGAATAGCTTTTTGTTTTTTAAAATAAAATTTTGTTCACAAAATCTGTCATTAAAAATTTTATTGTGATTTGCCTTAAAAGGCTGAATATATAAAATATGAATTGCCACCAAACTATTACACTTGAATCCAACACAGATATTACACTGAGTTTCAGTACATAATACTTGATTTTTGCTTTTATCAGTTAACTGTTGGAAATAAATGATGCCACTTGGTAATGATACATTTAGCTAGAGATTTAGCTTTATATCATACTAGCAGATGTACCTGCTACTCTGTGAGTATCGTATCAAGGTTGTATAAAACAGTTTAAGGCATAAGTGTATGCATATAATGTTTTGGTTGCTATTTCTTACAGATCAAGCTGTCACATATGTCTCAGACATATGTTCATTAGACAGTGTTCTTCGAGAAACCTTTGGTTGCTATTTCTATAAAATTTAACTTCTTTCTTTAGTTAATAGATACATACATATATAAGCTGCAAATGTGTGATTATATCAGTCTTCTTTGTTAGCTTATATACATACATAAGACAGGTGTGATATGAAGGAAATTTGGTTCTTCTTTCTATCAGGTCTAACTAAAATGGAGGTTTGGGGCTCATATATCTGCATGCAAAAGACAATATAGTGTAGTTAGAAGGTTTGGTTATTAATTCTCTTCAGTTTAACTACTATATGGAGGCCTGTTTGTGCATTTGTAAGAGAGTAGGGTGTAATTTGAGGAAGATAGGTCTACTGTTTCTGTTAGATTAAGCTAGCTGCCTTACAGAGGTGTCGTACGTTAGATGTTTGGGTATGATTTGTGGTTTTTTTATGCTATTTTATGCCGTTGAGACATGGTTTGGTGGAAGGGAGATAATTGGAAGAAATGTTCAGGATTTTCAACAGGTTATGGAACATTATAAGGAATAGAATTCACAGTTTATATATATAAATAAAATTAAATGTTATACAAAATTTCAATGTCAGATGACAATAATAAAGTTTTGTGGCTATTAGATTTGTTTTTGTGTAGAATGTAGATAGGCAAAGACAGTTCACACATGCACACAACTGACTTGATTAAGTCTGCTACTTATTCTAGTAATCTTTGCTTTTAACTGAGCTATTCAGTTATGGAAGTGCAAACAAATTGATTCCAATTGCTAAGCAGTGGAGTGGTAGTGGGCCAAAGCACCAACTCAAAAAGATGTGTGCGTGCATGCAGGGACACACACATGCATTTCCATGTACCAAAATGCATGTTGAAAGTATTTGTTGTCCTGATGCTATAGTAGAAAACACTTGCTAGGGTGCCCTGCACTTATTAATTGAAACCTTTAGATTAAACACGATTGGTTCACAGTTGAACTTTCACCACACCATTGCTTTGTGAAAATGATTACAGGTAAATAAGTCTATGTGGTTAAAAAAAAATCTAAATTGTCCCTTTTGTACATTAAAAATTCATGTATTATTTTTGAAAAATTTTGATGTTTCCTATATAACTTTTTTTTCTTCTCCCACTCCATTTCAGGTTGATACACATTGCACCTCAATATTATGACATGGTCAACTTCCCCGAGTGTGAAGCCAAACGTCAATTGGAGCGCATTATATCACGCTTGTCTAGCAAGCAACATTTTGAAGGATTTTGATGTCAAAAGCAAAAAGATAGGGCAGTCCATACTGCAAACAACAAACTTTAGCAGATAATGATATTAATGATGATGATGATGATTCTGTGTCAGAAAGGGAAGTATGAAGAAATTGCTGTCAGGTATAAGGACTGTGGTCTTGTCTTTCCTCTGCAATGTTATTACTCAATAATAGCGTACATAACTATGAACAAGTAGACATTGCGTCCCTTGATCTACCACCATCACAACCACAAATAATACTTTAGATTTTTTTCTTCTCACCACAAAATAAATGTTCCTATTTGATCAGGTGCATGTCTAGAAACAAACTTTGTCTCTCGTATATTCTTCACGCTGCAGTTCCTTATTCTGATCTTTTTGATGATGAGAGCCCAACTCTGCTCATCACTTCATATTAACACCTTTTAGTTTCAACTTATGATTTGAGAAAACAAAAACTATTATATAAAAAAAAACATTTGTGTTTTATTATCTTTATCTCTCTTTTTATGTATCTCTTCTGCATCTTTTCTCCTACCCCCTATATATATCTCTTATTTCTAACTTAGAAGTCTCTTGAGTGTTCCTCTCATTTTCATACTCCCCTCATCTCTTTTTTTCCATCCCACCTTGTCTCTACTTTAGTTTCTTCTCAAGCTTGTCTCTTGTTTAGTTCTCTTTTCCTACTTCACTCTATCTAGCTCTTGTGACTTTAACTCTGTTAACAATGAAATTATTAAATCAACAAAAGAAACCTGTATCAGTCTTTTATCTAAATATTTGTTGTGTTTTCTTTTTTCCTTTTTAACGTTATGTTTTTTTTGCATTCTAGAACTTATAGTTTGTGTGTATAAATTTAATACATGCTAATGAAAGCAGCTCAGGAAGTAGCCTATGCTAAGCTTGAGGTGAATTTACTGAAACTCATCTCAGACTAAATATATCATTGCCATGTCTTTAATATAGGCGTAGAACATTACAAGCTTTGATACCCATGTATTATGATAATACTTTGACAAGGAACAACTGAACTTCATTAGACCATACAATATATTAGGTAGTTTCTTCTGTTTAACTTATATTTGTTTTTGTGTTAATTGCCATCTCAAATCGATAAGATCATATTAGTAACAATTATGCGATACATACAGTAGATTGTATCATTATCCTGTATCGTAATGAATAACTGCTAAATTAGTCAGCCAAGCAGAGTTATTTGCCTTGTGACAACATAATAGTTTGATAAACCTTATTTATGGCCCATTACAATTGTATTTCAAGCAATTATTTTATATCTAAAATAATATCTTGCAGTATGTATTATTATTGGACTGTATGGATACAACACATTGATAACAGATTTTAGAGTTGCCATTACTGTATTGTTGTTGTTCAAGTAAACCACATTCGTTCATGATTGTTGTCTCTGAACAATCCATCAACTTTCTTACACATTTAAAATCATTTATGGATTCTGTTAGATATTTTTTTCCCAGAAAATGCATCATATTGTTAGCTAAATGACACTTGATAAAGTTAGGCTTAAGCCCTATAATCTAGAGGCAAATAACTGTCATTGCTGTAAAAGAGCTTTTAGTCATGATGGTTAGTGTTGTACATCTAAAATGCAATGTTTAATTTTTTTCCCCTTCTGCTGTCAGAATGATGGAGTTGATGGGAGTGGTCTGTGACAGTCCTCATGTATGAGTTCACAAATTAAGAAAAATCTCTGGTGTTTCGTTGCCTAGAACTAATTTTCAACTGCAGGGTATTTTGCTTCTTACCCTAAAGATTCTACCACTACTGCTACTTGTTTTGTATAATAGGCTGAAGGCCAGCAATTTTGAGAAGAGGAAATTAATTGATACCTGTATTTGACTCTACTTCATTTTGTCGACTTTTAAAGGGTGAAAGACACTTGATTCGAGCAGAAATTGAACTCAGAATGTAAAGAGCCAGAATACTTCAGCATTTTTTCCCCCGATGCTCTTATGATTTTACTAACTTGCTGCCATGGCTGATGCTGGTGTTGTGCAACTGGCACCTGTGCCTGTGGCATATAAAAAGCACCCACTACACTCTTGGAGTGATTGGCATTAGGAGGGGCGTCCAGCCAGTGAAACCATGCCAAATCAGATTGGAACCTGGTGCAGCTCCCCAGCTTATTGGTTTTCAGTCAAACCATCCAACCTGTGCCAGCATGGAAAAAGGAGACGCTAGATGATGATGAAGGGAAATCAGTGTTTCTTTATTAAGACATTATTGAGAATTGTACTAGTTGTTGCCTAAGACCTTTGTGTGAGATCTCAGTGTCACAACTGTATCGTACAGTTTCAGTCCATTCTGAAGAAGGTTGTTTATAACAGTGTTAGTTCCAGATTGGCCATGAGTTTGCTACATTATACATCTCTTGTATTGCTACTGTTGGTATAAATTTTGAAGTAATGATAGGCTTGTAGTTAGTGTCATCATTAGTGCATCTACGAAAATTCAAAGCCCACTTAAAAATTCGGCTTTGATGGTCACTAGAAATTTCAGTCTATGGATACTAGCATGACAACACGATCAAGTAAAACCTGGCTGGTTGTATGACATAGCTTATTGTAGCTCACATTGTTATGGGTTTTTCTTTGTTGCAAACAATTCTATGGCTGAGAACTAGATCGAACAATAAAATTTGGTTTTCACAAAGGAGGACTATGTAATACATTAAACTGACCTTCTTACATCACTAGTAATTTTATTAACTGCAAAGTAATGATGCCTCAAATCGAACCAGACGAGTTTTGAACCCAGATTAAGAGTGACAAGACTATTACTATAACATGTTTAGAGTGATACTGCATCTCAATGGATGAACTATTCTTGTCTTGCTGCCTTGAGATGCTGTATATGATGCATTGATGCATGCATGTATGTAAATATCATTTAATGTCGTTTTACATGCTGGCGTGGGTTTGACAGTTTGATAAGAGCTGGAAAGCTACCCATGCTTCACTTGTTTGTTTTGGCACGGTTTCTCCAGCTGGATGCTCTTCCTAACGCCAACTACTTTATAATGTACTGAGTGCATTTCTATGTGGTACTGAAACTGGTGTTTATGTGTTTGTTTTGGATTTCTGCAGTTAGTTGATGAGAATTCAGTTGTTCAATCAACTGACTTTTTCTGTTCCTGAATAAACATGTAAGTTGCTGACCATTTTATAAACACGTGATGTTATTCTTAACGTAATTACTGCACAGAATGAGCCTCGCACATTGTGTGACAAGGATGTACCATTTGAATTACAGGTATAATCTGCTCAATCCGCAGCTATGCAGTTTCCAGCTATCCAATTTCACTGAAGGCATGGGTTAATGTAAAGCTATAGGAAATGACATTTACTCATGGTATCACGTACTGGGACCGCACCTCTGGTCCCTCGACACTGAAGCAAATTTCTTAACTATTCAGTCACACTGTACCAACATTATTCATCAACATTTAATGTCTTTTGTCCATGATGGCATGGGTTAGACGGTTTAACCAGGGCCGGGAAGCTGGAAGGCTGCACCATACTCTAGTCATATTTGGCATGGTTTCTTCGGCTAGATGCCCTTTCTAATGCCAATCACTCTGAGAGTGTAATGGGTACTTTTATGTGCCACCCGTGACACTGCGATTTTTCTAATAATAATAATAATGACGCCTTTCTACTAAAGGCACAAGTTCTGAAATTTTGTTTGAGGGCACTATTCAATTACATCGACCTCAGAGTACTTAATTTATCGACCCTGAAAAGATGAAAGGCAAAGTCGACCTCGGCGGAATTTGAACGCAGAACGTGAAGGCGGACGAAATACCATTAAGCATTTTTTCTCGGCGTAATAACGATTCTTCTGGCTTGACATCTTAATGATTTCAATTATTTGCCACAGAGGCGAAGGATGAGCGGGCCAATATAGAGACAGACATAAAGTGAGACATTCATAGCATACAAAGGTACAAAAAGAAGTGTGGGGGGGTGGCAGGAGGATGATAGAGATGTGGCCCTCCTGATACAGGAACACCTAGGGATAATCAAGGAACACCACTGTCCGAGATTTCCCTGAAACCCTATGAGCAAGGGTGCTCTCCAATTCCTTCTACAGGTCTACACTTAGCGAGGTACCATCCATCATCATCATCATAACATGCTGGCATGGGTTAGACGGTTTGACTGAGGACTAGTGAGCCTGGTGGCTGCACCAGGCTCCAATCTGATCTGGCAGAGTTTCTACTGCTGGATGCCCTTCCTAACGCCAACCACTCCGAGAGTTTAGTAATTGCTATTTACGTGCCACCGGCTCGAGAGCCAGTCAGGCGGCACTGGCAATGGTCACGCTCGAATGGTGCCTTTTACGTGCGACCGGCACGGGAGTCAATCAGGCGGTACTGTCATTGGCCACGACAGTGACTTCACTTGACTCAACAGGTCTTTGCAAGCGCAGTTTATTGCCCAATGATTGAAGGGTACTCTTAGATGGGCCGGTTATGTTGCACTAGCATAGGCCACGATTACGGTCTCACTTGGCTTGCCGGGTCTTCTCAAGCGCAGCATATCTCCAAAGGTCTCGATCACTTGTCATCGCCTCCGTGAGGCCCAACGTTCGAAGGTGGTGCTTCACCACCTCATTCCAGGTCTTCCTGGGTCTACCTCTTCTGCAGGTTCCCTCAACTGTTAGGGTGTGACACTTTTTCACACAGCTGTTCTCATCCATGCACAACACATGACCATACCAGCGCAGTCGTCTCTCTTGCACACCACATATGATGCTTCTTAAATCCAACTTTTCTCTCGGTGCTTACATGCTGTCGTGTGTGCACACTGACATTATGCATATAGCGGAGCATACTAGCTTCATTCCTTGCAAGCTTACGCATGTCCTCAGCAGTTACGGCCCATGTTTCACTGCCATGTAGCATGGCTGTTCGCACACATGCGTCATATAGTCTACCTTTTACTCTGAACGAGGGGCTCTTTGTCACCAGCAGAGGTAGGAGCTTTCTGGACTTTGCCCAGGCTATTCTTATTCTAGCAGCTACACTCTCAGTCATCCACCTCCGCTACTGATTTGGTCACCTAGGTAACGGAAGCTATTAACTATTTCTAGTTTTTCTCCCTGTCATGTGACGAAAGCTGATTTCTGCACATTTTCAGTGCTTATTGCCTTTGAACATTTGCCACACACAAAAACTATCTTCCCAGTTAGCCTTCCTTTGATATTGCTGCACCTCTTCTGTGTCCATAGCTTACACCGGGTACATCTTATGGAGTTTCTACCTACACTTTTTCTACAGATCGAGCAGGGCCATCTACCTGAAGAGATTTGTGACTTGTCTGCCTTCCTACTTTAAGACTTTGGTTTTTGCTACATTAACTCTAAAGCCCTTCGATTCTAGACCTTGCTTCCACACCTGAATAAGAGGGAGCTGAGGACTGATCTTTGGTGGACCCCTACTTCTACCCGGAATTCTTCACTACACTCGTTGCCAACCCTCACCTTACTGACAGCATCCCTGTACATGGCTCGTACAGCTCTCACCAACCATTATATATCACTAGTTTCCGTATTGACCACCAGATAATGGATCGGGGGAACCTGTCAAAAGCTTTCTCCATGTCAACGAAAGCCAGGTACAGAGGTTTATCTTTGGCTAGGTATTTCTCCTGCAGTTGTCTTACCAGAAATATGGCATCAGTGGTGTTTTTCCCTGGCATAAACTCAAACTGCATCTCCTCTAAACTGACTCTCTCCCTAATTAGTTGGGCTATGACCCTCTTCTTGACTTTCATTACCTGATACCTCTATAATAATTCGTATTAATACATCACCTTTGTAGCAGTTTACTATGGTACAGCTACACCAGTCATTGGGTATCACTCTTTCATGTATCACTTGATTGACTATGCAGGTGACTAAATTATAGCCGACACCACCAGATATTTTAAGCATCTCTCTGGTGATTCCTGATGGCCCGGGGGCTTTCCCTGTCTTTATTCCCTTTTCGCAACTTTCACCCACCTTTCGATAAATTCACTCGTGGACAGAACTTCCCTCTCCACTCTCAATGTCCTTTTCAAGTGAAACTTCAAAAGTCAATCAAAGAAGAATGTATTTGTCCTCATGCCTTTCAATCTTGTCCACCAAACAACCTCTTTCGCCACAGCTACCAGGCAAAGGAAAACTGTCTTGCCTGCCCGATTGAAGGAGGGCGGTGATACAATCATCACTACAGACTCGACCGACAGACGGATCCGTCCCACTCGGGACAGGACAGCAGCTGTTCAACATAATCCTACAAGTCAGCAATGCCCAGACACTGAACGAAGGCGTGCAGAACTGTTTCGTCACTCTGTGCGCACCTCGGACAAGTCAGTCTGATCGCGCATCCGTGCCTGTAGTGCTTGCTCGAATCGGTAGCGCCCCCTGGTAGCACTGCCAGGCCAAGGACATCTGGAAATTATCCATGGTAGTTCCTGACCGGAAAGTCCCCCGGAACAGGCTAGCCAGTTCATTCTCGTCGGCGCCCAGAGTCTCCCCGAGAACGTCGTTGCACTTTCCTGCCACTAATCCTCTAAAAATTTCTAAAGCGGAATATCCACCGATTCCATTGCCCGGCTGGTAGAGGGTTGTAGACGCCTGACGATATTCTATGTGCCAGGCGCCCACTCTCGGTCTTTTCTTCACCAGGACTGCAGCTCCGTCAAGGTGACGAGATGCTGAAAGATGAGCTTCACAAACGGAGCCCACAGACGCTTACCGTCCAGAAATCGTTGCAGGTAGCGAAATCTAAGTGCGTGCCTGCGCATTAGGAGCCACGGCATACCTAATCCGCCACTCAGAGGATGCTGGCACCAGAGAGACCGCCTGACCATTGGAAAGAGTCCTTCCACAAGAATTTAAATAAGAGACGCTCCAACATTCTAAAGCAGTAACCGGGACAAGGCACGGCGGTCAGGCGATAAATGATAACGGAGGCAATATAAGCATTCGGCACTTCTGCCCGACCTTTCAGGGTCAGCTTTCTTTCAGACCATTACTGGGTAAGACTGGCCACCTTGTTCGCCACCTCGTCCCAGTTCTTATCAACCGGGAGGTCGGGACCAAACCAAACCAAAACCCGAGCACTTTAACTGGTCAATGGTCCAGCGTCCGTCGCCATCCGATGGCATCGTCCTGCCTCTCCAGGAGCCCAACCTTAAACCAACAGATTTGTCGGTGTTGATTTTAGCCTCTGTAACTGACTCATATTCCTTTAGGATGGTGCCTGCTGTCTCTACTTCGGAGGCGCCCGACACCATGACTGTGACATCGTCCGCGTATGCTGACACTGGCCATGCTTGTCCGAGTTCGAAAAGGAAGCCCCTTTGCTGTTCCAACTTTCGCAACAGTGGCTCGAGTGCGAATACGTATAGAAGAGGCGACAGCGGACAGCCCTGACGGACCTAGCGTACGATACCAAACGGCTCCGATAGGTGGCCGTTTACTTTGACCACTGAACAGTTGCCGCTGTGCATTGCAGCAATCCACCCTCTGAAAACGGGTTCGAAACCGTCTGCTTTCAGGACGACTTCGAAGTATGATGATCGACCCTATCGAATGCTTTTGATTGATCCAAATGGATCAGAGCACTCCAGAAGCCAGCTGTGGTCCCATCCCTCTCTATGGTGTATCGCATAAGGTGGAGGTTGTCGTAGATAGACCTGCTCGGGATTGCGCACGTTTGCGCTCCTCCGACCAGGCTACCGACGACAAGCACCAATCTTTTCGCTAACACCTCGGCCAAAATCTTAAATTCTGTGTTTAAGTTACGGGCTGAAAATTCTCTAGTACGTCCCCATTTTCGGCGTCCTTCCTTAGCAGTGTCCCCACACCTCTGCTAACAACACTAGAAATTCTCCCATTCTGTTACCAGTTGCTGTAGCCGTCTGCTAAGAGGTCGCCAAACAAATCTGGCATGAATACATCGGATTCGTAGGGCATACCATCCAAACCGGGCCATCTGCGACTTGTGCGCTCGCTCATCGCCTCCCGAATTTCAGCGGCTGTTATCGGCCTTTCACAAAACCTCGCGTCAGCTGCCGAGAGCCGCGGCAAGATGTCCAGGTACGTACTAAAGTCCAGCACCGTCGTCGACCCATCACCATCTCCAAACAGCTGCGCGAAGTGCTGCCGAAAAGTTGCACACCTTTGCTCGAAGTCAAAGACCTGATCGTGGTTTTGTTTCCACGTCACGGCTCCACGGTTCGAGCCCATCGGACAGCTTTAGTTCCTTCCTGTTTCACTGTACGGGCCTTAGCTTTAACAACGCAACCTTCGTGTTTCGCTTCGAAGAAATGATCAAGGGTCATTCTCGCCGCTAACACATCGGTTGCAAAACCCTTTTTAATCACCCCTTTTAATTTGCTAATTAGTTCACCCTCTAATCTATTCTTTTCTGTTGCTAACTCTTTTCTAAACGCTATCGATTCTGCTCTAATCGCCCTCTGAAAGGATGAAAGGCAGGTCGCCCTCGGCGGAATTTGAACTCAGAATGTAGCGACAGACAAAATACCTATTTCTTTATTACGTACTAGGGGCTAAACACAGAGAGGACAAACAAGGACAGACAAACGGATTATGTCGATTATATCGACCCCGAAAGGATGAATGGCAAAGTCGACCTCGGCGGAATTTCAACTCAGAACTCAGAACATAGCGACAGACAAAATACTGTTAAGCATTTTGCTCGGTGTGCTAACGATTCTGCCTGCTCCCCACCTTAATAATAATAATATTTTTTACTATAGGCACATGGCCTGAAATTAATTACATCAACCCCAGTGTTTCATTGATATTTAATTTATCGACCCCGGAAGGATGAAAGGCAAAGTCGCCCTCGGCAGAATTTGAACTCAGAACGTAGCGACGGGCGAAATACCCATTTCTTTACTACCCACAGAGAGGACAAACAAGGACAGACAAACGGATTAAGTCGATTATATCGACCCCAGTGCGTTACTGGTACTTATTTAATCGACCCCGAAAGGATGAAAGGCAAAGTCGACCTCGGCGGAATTTGAACTTAGAACGTAACAGCAGACGAAATACCGCTAAGCATTTCGCCTGGCGTGCTAACGTTTCTGCCAGCTCACCGCCTTAATAATAATGATAATAATAATGGTTTCAAGTTTTGCCACAAGGGCAGCCATTTTGGGGGAGGGGCTAAGGCGATTACATCTACCCCAGTGTGTCACTTGTACTTATTTTATCGACCCCGAAAGGTGAAAAGTAAAGTCGGCCTCGGTGGAATTTGAACTCAGAACATATCGACGGGCGAAATACCGCTAAGCATTTTGTCCAGCGCGCTAACAATTCTTCCAACTGGATGCATTATTATTATCATTATTATTATCCTTTCTACTATAGGCACAAGGCCTGAAATCTTATGGGGAAGGGCTAGTCGATTACATCGACCTCTGTGCGTAACTGGTACTAATTTTATCGATCCCGTAAGAATGAAAGGGTAAAGTTGACCTCGGCGGAAGTTGAACTCAGAACATGAAGTCGGACGAAATACCCCTAAGCATTTCGCCCGGCGCACTAACGATTTTTCCAGCTCGGCGCCATAATAATAATCCTTTCTACTAGAGACACAAGGCCTCAAATTTGGCGGAGTATGGGTGGAGTTGATTAGTCAGTCACATCGACCCCAGTCGATGGTACTTAATTTATCGACTCCAAAAGGATGAAAGGCACATTCGACCTCGGCGGAATTTGAACTCAGAACGTAACGACAGACGAAATACCATTAATCATATCGTCCAGCGTGCCAACAATTCTGCAAGCACGACGCCTTAATAATAATAATAATAATAATAATAATAATAATAATAATGAGAGCACTCAGAGAGCGCAAACCTCCGTCAAGGTAACACCAACATCCTCTCAACGATTAGCCGGAGATGATTTTTAAAATGAGAATATCTGAGATAAACTTGATTGCTCTCACAAACAAAAATACTAAAACTGAACCCGACCGCTCTCAAAAATTCAGTAAAAATAATCCAGAATCCGTGTCCGGTACCTGATCGATCCCAATGGTAGTCATGGAATGTGAAGGTGGGTATGCGGGTCGTGTTTGTAATGCTGTGTGTGTGTCGTCTGCAGTGGAAACAGGGACAGTTTTCTCTATGAAGGCCTTTTTTAGTCTATCCACTGATATAGTGTCTTTACGACCATTAAGGTCTATAGTGAAAAATTTATCTGTGCGTGAAAGAAAACGGAAAGGACCTACATACGGTGAAGTTAACGGAAGTTTAACAACATCGTTGCGCACAAAGACGTGAGTTCAAGAAGTAAAGCTTCTTTCAAGGCAGAGCTAGAAATGCAATTGTCCAGTAGGTAAAAGGTTTTAAACAGGAGAGATATACCCCAAATTGGTAAAACTAAAAATTGTTGAGGATAAATTAAATTTATTATTGTTACTGAATATGTTAGTGTTATTTAACTAATGAACGGTTTCGCTGCCGTTTGTTTATGTATGATTTATTTATCCATCAGTTTCTACTAAGATAGAGACGCGAGTAAAACTAACAATAGAGAAACGAAAATAAAACTATGGAAACAGCAACGCCGCCATAACTTACGTGGAAATCACGAGCGTGTTTTTTAAGGGAGATAATCGGAAAAAAAGACTTGAAAGTGAAAGTAAGATCGTAATACTTCATGTAAAGTAAATATAACAAATAATCCAGAATCCTTGTCTGATACCGGATCGATCCCAAACCCTAATCAATTCGTGCCAGTCACGAGGCCAAACATCCCTGGAAGCTTCATCCGAATCCCTCCAGCGGTTCTTGAGATATCTTGTCAACGGACAAACAAACGAACAAACACGTCTGAAAACAATACCCCATACTTTCGCTAAGGCGGAGGTAATAATAATCAACAAGAGTGCATTTTGCATAAAAAAGCCAATATGAGAGTTTCTCTCATAGTATCTACTGCATGTATTTTTTTTTTAACGGAACTTCCACGTTTAAGTGGGGATAAATATTACTTCTCGGTATTAATGCTCTGTTACGAATATATATTTTTAAATAAGTTCACACTGGCTAATTATGACACCAGCACTTGTTCTGGCAAGGTCTTTCTATATATCGCCGGGGAGGTGGGGATCAATCGAGGGCATATTATTGACAAGACCAAGGAAAGTCGAAGTCACGTGATTTGGTGATCTTGGCGCTGGAGGTAGCGATATAGACAAGAGTACATTTTCCATAAAAAAGGCCAATAGGAGAGTTTCTGTCATGGTATCTACCGCAGTATAGCTTGTTCTGACGGAACATCCAAGTTTAACTGGGCATAAATATTACCTCTCAATAATAATGGTTTCAAATTTTGGCACAAGGCCAGTAGTCTCGAGGAAGTGGTTAGGTCAGTTACATCGTTCCCAGTGCTCAACTGGTATTTATCTTATCGAACCCCGAAAGGATGAATGGCAAAGTTGACCTCGGCGGAATTTGAATCCAGAACGTAAAGACAGACGAAATGTCGCCAAGCATTTTGCTCGGCGTGGTAACAATTCTGTCGATACTGCTTCTGCTAATAATCACGACAATGGTTTCTTTTATCGACCAGAAAAGATGGAAGGCAAAGTCGACCCCGGCGGAGTTTGAACTCAAATCGTAAAGACGCACGAAATGTTGCTGAACATTTTGCCTGGCGTGCTAGCGATTCTGTTGGCTGCTGCTGCTAATAATAAGCCTTTCTACTGAAGGCAGAACTCCTGAAATTTTTTCGGGGAGGGGATTAGTCGATTACATCGACCCCAGTATTTTACTGGTACTCAATTTATCGACCCCAAAAGGATGAAAGGCAAAATTGACCTCGGTGGAATTTGAACTCAGAACATGAAGACGGACGAAATGTTGCTAAGCATTATCGCTTAACGGTTCAGCTAACTCGTCGCTTTTATGGTGATGATGATGATGATGATAATAATCTTTTCTACTAAAGGCACAAGGCCTGAAATTATGGAGGAGGAGGCTAGTTGATTATATCGACCTCAGTGCTTAACTGGCATTTATTTCATCTAACACGAAAGATGAAATGCAAAGTCGATCTCGGCGGAATTAGAACTCGGAACGTAAAGATGGACGGAATATATAATATAAAAGGAAAGAAAGAAAGAAAAAATAATGGCTTCAAATTTTGGTACAGGGCCAGCAGTTTTTGAAAGAACGAGGAAGTCGATTACATCGACCCCAGTACTTGACCGGTACCTATTTTATTGAATTCGAAAAGATAATGGCAAAATTGACCTGGGTGTTATTTGAACGCTGAACGTAAAGAGCTGGAACAAATGCCGCTAGATATTTTTGTTAAATGCTGAAACTTGTAACAGTGTAGAAACAACAACGGATATAAATAAATTGTTATTATAAGGAGAATAATATAAACAGTTGTGGAGGCGCAATGGCCCAGTGGTTGTTGATCTTTAAATTAATGTTATTCTACAAGCAAGGAAATTCATTTTAGTCTATGTTGATTGACTTGGTAAAAAAACCATCGAATGTCCATTTTTACGTTAGTATGAGAACTCGATCCTTTCGCTGTCATTAACATTAACTCGACTGCACGTATTGAATACATTTCTCTTAGATTTGTATTTTCAATAACAGATTCTCATTGCCTACATGCGTGCGCGCAAACATATACGCACGTAATACATACATACATACATACACACACCCATCCACCCATCCATCCATCCATCCATCCATACACACACATGCACATATTTATATGTGTATAATCGTGTCGTCAAAACTATTTACAAATGGAACTGATATTGTCTTTTAAAATGTGAGTGTTCAAATAATTTGTTGTAAATTGCAACATGCACATTATTATGATATATTACAAATATTTGCGACGCCACTGCATCAGCTTCCGTTTCGGCTCTATACGTACATTTGCTTACATATATACGTTGACTCACATGGATACAAAGACACCCGTCCACCTTATTTACAAAAGCACATGTGGCGTATTTTTATATAGCATTTGAAAATTAAGCATCTCTATCTTCAAGATAAAGATTAAAACTATTTTAAAAGATTCTCTGAAAAACAAAACAAAATGACAAAGTATTTTTAAAATGTTTCTGAAAAGGCTCACATTAATTCTCAGGAAAAACAATCTGCTAAAAATGAAGTGTCATACTTTCGCGAAGTCAATTATTTTGCCTGCTTGCAGAAAGATTGTTGATAATGTTAAGAAATGAATAATAATAATAATAATAATAAAATAAAAAAGAACTATCAAACGATATAGTTCGTAGATGCATTTTAGAATTATCGGCTAACATCGAGGAAAATGTATGCCCTGTTAAGCATTCGAATTGTACTGTGCAAGTTGCTAGGCTGTATAAAAAGGTTTGTAAAAGAGCAAAACCCGGATGTCGTTATAACTCGGTGCTTTGTGCAACGAGGCGTTGGTTGCAAAAACATTGGAGTTGAATTAAAACATGTTTTAGATGAAGTTGTCAAAACAGTTAATTATATTAAAAGCAGCCCATTAAAGATTCGTTTGTTCAGTTTGTATTGACATAGATTCGCGGTACAGACTCTTACATTTTTCACACCAAAGTGAGAGGGTTCTCAAGGTAGAAGGTGCTCTGTCTTCTGAATGAGCTCCAGAAAGGTTCATTCATATCTGCCGGAGAAATAAACATTGGAAATGCTTTGTCTTCTTGCAGAAGCTGTAGAGGCTACTTAAAGACATTAAATTTCTTTTGATGGTGACTAAAATCGTAATATTGTAAACTGCTCCATTTCTTTCGGAGATATATCAGGGTCACAAGCGTTTCAATCCTTAACCTATACGCTTCGCTTTCATAAGTTGTTTGAAAGTTCTTATCAGACAATATGCTTTGAAGTTAGCAATCACACTTCGATCCATTGGCTGAAACAAAGAGGTTGTAATTTAGAAGATATGTTATTTAAATTCCCTGGGTGTCTTGGTGTATTGTCTAAAAGGAGCACTGCTTTGTTGGAAAATCTGACATTTAGGCAGATCCAGATGGTTTTCTTTGAACGTTTCCTGACCCAGGATCTGTGTTGGCTTCATCAGTTTGAGCCAGAGACAAAAAGATAATCCATGCAATGGAAATCGTTCCATCTGCAGGCTAGCTAATGGCCTCAGGTTTTGGGGATGCAAAAGGCATTATGTTTATTGACGATCTTCAAAAAGGCTACACCATCAAAGAAGCAGTTATGAAAGGCTATCAAGACCAAGCTTCCAGAGAAACTGATAAAGGAGTCTTGTTTCATCAAACCAATACTCTATACAAATCCTTGGTTTCAATGGCTGATGTGCATGACTGTGGCTTTGAACTGGTTGATCACACTCCCTATTCTCCTGATTTGACCCTATCTGATTATCAACTGTGGCCCAACATGAAAAACCTCTTGGCTGGGAACCAGTGTCGCAGTGATGATGACGTCATGTCTGTTGTTACTTCTAGTTACTTTCAAAGTCTTCTTTTAGACAGTCAGATCATCAGGAAAGAAGCAACGCAGTTATTAATAAGAAGGGTTGAAATTAACGCATACAAAATTTCTCTGCTCTAGCATCACTCCTTCATAGTCAGCCTATGAACCTTTCAGCCCACCCTCGTAACAATTCTGCTGATACACTTAATTATATTTACCTTCAATAGCAAAGTTGATCTCAGCAGTATTTGAACTCAGAGTGAAGAGAACCGGAACAAATACTGCAACGTATTTTGGTATTTTGTTCTCTGCATTAACGACTCTTTCAACCCACCGCATAGCTTTAAAGCTTGATTAGGGCTGATCTGGAGGCTAAACAACAGCAGAGATATCAACAACGTAATGACATTAACAGAAAAGAAGCTGAAAAATGCTGTTGTCGATAATTTGTACTGGAGACAAATTATTGTTTGATGTATACAGGCCTACTGTAGGCTGTAATGATAATGCTAGGTTTTCTTGAATAATGTATATATATATATCTCTTCTGAGATATGATTCGGTAATAAGAGATTACTTGTCTGAGCATTTACTATAAGTATATATATATATATATATATATATATATATATATATAATATATATATATATATA